>NC_034184.2:52488137-52788137 GCF_002021735.2 Oncorhynchus kisutch | reverse complement strand
CAACTTGCTCTTCCCTCCCCACAGATCGCCCTCCTCTCCCTGGGGGAGGATGGTGGTTGTGTCAGCCTGGTGCTTCTGGAGATCCAGAGAGGCTTGGTGGTGGGGGCCAGGCACAGACCTCCAGACGGCATTGGAGGGTTCTGTGATCTGGGTGGGAGGGCTAGGGTGGTGGGGGATGGACCTTTCATAGTACCCAGGGTTGGGTGCCTCTGCTGGGCTACCCCTGCCCCCAGTGGCTAAGTGGATGTCCCCTGTGTGGTCTGTGGCGACCGTGGCCCCAGGTCTGAGGGCAGATGAGAATAGCTGCCCCAACTTGGCCCCGTTATGGATCTGGGTCGAGGGAAAAGGGGGAGAGAGAGAGAGACAAGAGTGAGACAAGAGAGTGGGATGAGAGAGACAAGAGCGTGGGATGAGAGAGGCAGAGAGAGAAAACAAAGTCAGCTAGAGTGGACAAAGTCTGCTGAACAATGTCTGCTGAAGTTCCCTCAGCAGATGAGCCCGTCTGCCTAGTAATAGTGAGGCAGCAGGCTAACCAACAGACAATGGAACTCAGGATAAAGATAACTAATCACAGGCTGAGCACTTCCTGTGTGGATCAAAAGGACTGCAGTTTGCCTAGCCAATCACGGCCCACCCCCTGACAACCACAAAGCACAATGAGTCCAGAGTCATATTCATTGGGCACCAAACAGAAGCAAACTGACCCCAAAAAGGTAGTGACTTGTTTATGTTTTTGGTTACAAAACGTTTCGCTACAGTGTGCACTTATGAATGCGACGCAGCTGCTGCAACAGTCTGTGAAGCAAAGGATGAGTTCAGACACACACACACACACACTCTCCCTCCCGCTCTATTCACAGAATCATGCTCTAATAATAACACTGAATCAGTAGACATTGACACAATCGTCCATTCATTTAGGACTGACCCACAAACGTCACTTTTCAACAGAGAAAAAAACTGACAATTTCTCTGATGTTTATCAAAAACGCTAACATCTAAAGTCATTCACTTTTATGAATCATCTCGTCTTTGTTGTTACATCATTTACATATCCTGTTGTGGTATAAACAGAATCAAGTTAGAAGATGAGGAATGTCCTTTAAGTCGAAGGACAAACCTAGAAATCACTTTCACAACACACATAACAGAAAACTAACTAATGTATTTCCTCTGAGGTAATCTGCTCAGATTACAACAATGTACTGTACATTTACAGTGCTGTACTCTTTATGAGAGGAAAGTAGGCAGACCTCAATGCTGTCTGAACAAGCTGTACTCAAACGTTGATACCAGTTAGGAGTGAATAATGTTAAGACTTCACTGCCTGTGTCAACCCTATACTGTATGGCTCACTAACTACAGTCTCAAGAAGCCCATTCCTTCATTCGTCCCTCTCTTTCAGTCACAACAACCTTGTTTCTAACAGTGACTGGTGAGAGATCAACATCGGCTGATAAACTGCATTCAGTCCATCCCTCCATTCAGAGAATGAACAAGGGAGCAGCTTTTTATTCTCTTCCCTTTTCCTCTCCTCTCCCACAGAGGGTCTTGTTTATGCCAAAGAGCAGCTCAGTGAAATAGCATCTGCAGCTCAGTGAAATAGCGTCTGCAGCCCAAATGGCACCCTATTCCCCATTTAGTGCACTACTTTGGACAGCGCCCCAAAAGTAGTGCAACAGTGGAGGAGTGCTGAGGAGAGGACGGCTCATAATGACGTCCGGAACGGAGTAAATGGAATGGCATCAAATACATGTAAACCATAAATGTGATACCATTCCACTAATTACGCTCCAGCCATTACCACCAGCCCGCCCTCCCCAATTAAGGTGCCACCATCCTCCTGTGTCATGCACTATATTGGGAATAGAGTGCCATTTGGGAGAAACCATGCTCAGGCTTCATCCGCACATCATCACACAACAATCTCTTAATTGACATCATTGGCATATCAGGGTGATAGCACTTGTGTCTTGCACTCTAATTAAATTAGGCTTTCTTCAAAAGTTGTGTTTCGCTTTCAAATGAAGCAGCCTCAGATTCATTAGAAGAGCATCAGTAAATTATCCATAGATTCTCTAAGTAATTGTATGCTATTGCTATTTTATTCACAGAACTAACAAAAGCAAACAATTCATGTTTACGAATGAATCTGATCTTTTAATTTTGGTCACGCATATACGGACAAAGCTAGTGTTGCCAAGAGTCAAGCATAGCTGCAGTTGCATTAGCCTCCACTCCCTGGCCACCATGCCGTGGGTAGAGCCTTACTTGTGTGATGTCACACTGGCCCCCGTGACCTAGCTCCTGCTCATCACAGGGGACAGTGCCTGAGCGCTCCTGGACCAGAGAACACACACACAGTCTCGCACACTTAGGAAAAAGGTGTGTGTTTGTGAGTGTGTCATTTCTATGAAATGGTACTAAACACACAATGGGTGATGTTGAACGTCAATAAAGGGGATAAGAGGCTTGAATCAATGTTGAACTAGATGAGGGACAGCACTATATAAGAAGGGTTATGGATAGTATACGATTACAGCGACAATCACCACAATGACCCCGTCACACACAAATACAGTCAGAACCCCTGCTATAATATCTGCTCCATTGTCTCCCTACCTGCTCCAGGTCTCCCAGGGTGATGGGCTGGGTCTGGTAACGGGCGTTGGCCCTGCGCCCCCTGCTGTCCGGCCTGGTGCGGATCACCCTGGTGGCTGGCTGGGCCAGCCTGTTGAACAGAGCCATCTTCTCTGCCAAGCTTAAGGTGGACAGATCCGGCTCTGCGTCCCCCTGGCCCTGCTGGGTTTTTGATTTGATTTAATTTACTTGACACATGGCCGATACAATGCATTTCAAACCATCGAAGAGAAAACACAAACTTTTATAAGTGTACGGTTCTGGCTGGAAGGCAGGATAGGACACATACACCAGATTATAAATACACTGCTCAAAAAAATAAAAGGAACACTAAAATAACACATCCTAGATCTGAATGAATGAAATATTCTTATTAAATACTTTTTTCTTTACGTAGTTGAATGTGCTGACAACAAAATCACACAAAAATGATCAATGGAAATCAAATGTATCAACCCATGGAGGGTCTGGATTTGGAGTCACACTCAAAATTAAAGTGGAAAACCACACTACAGGCTGATCCAACTTTGATGTAATGTCCTTAAAACAAGTCCAAATGAGGCTCAGTAGTGTGTGTTGCCTCCACATGCCTGTATGACCTCCCTACAACGCCTGGGCCTGCTCCTGATGAGGTGGCAACTCCTGGACAGTCTGTGGTGGATGGAGCGAGACATGATGTCCCAGATGTGCTCAATTGGATTCAGGTTTGGGGAACGGGCGGGCCAGTCCATAGCATCAATGCCTTCCTCTTGCAGGAACTGCTGACACACTCCAGCCACATGAGGTCTAGCATTGTCTTGCATTAGGAGGAACCCAGGGCCAACCACACCAGCAAATGGTCTCACAAGGGGTCTGAGGATTTCATCTCGGTACCTAATGGCAGTCAGGCTACCTCTGGCAAGCACATGGCCCCCCAAAGAAATGCCACCCCACACCATGACTGACACACCGCCAAACCGGTCATTCTGGAGGATGTTGCAGGCAGCAGAACGTTCTCCACGGCGTCTCCAGACTGTCACATGTGCTCAGTGTGAACCTGATTTCATCTGTGAAGAGCACAGGGCGCCAGTGGCGAATTTGCCAATCTTGGTGTTCTCTGGCAAATGAAAAACATCCTGCAGGATGTTGGGGTGTAGCACAACCCCCACCTGTGGACGTCGGGCCCTCATACCACCCTCATGGAGTCTGTTTCTGACTGTTTGAGCAGACACATGCACATATCCTGACTCAGCCTCCAGTATTTATGCTGCAGTAGTTTGTGTCGGGGGGCTAGGGTCAGTTTGTTATATCTGGAGTACTTCTCCTGTCCTATTCGGTGTCCTGTGTGAATCTAAGTGTGTGTTCTCTAATTCTCTCCTTCTCTCTCTCTGAGGACCTGAGCCCTAGGACCATGCCCCAGGATTACCTGACATGATGACTCCTTGCTGTCCCCAGTCCACCTGGCCGTGCTGCTGCTCCAGTTTCAACTGTTCTGCCTTCTTATTATTCGAACATGCTGATCATTTATGAACATTTGAACATCTTGGCCATGTTCTGTTATAATCTCCACCCGGCACAGCCAGAAGAGGACTGGCCACCCCACATATGCTCTCTCTAATTCTCTCTTTTTTTCTCTCTCTCGGAGGACCTGAGCCCTAGGACCATGCCCCAGGACTACCTGACATGATGACTCCTTGCGGTCCCCAGTCCATCTGACCGTGCTGCTGCTCCAGTTTCAACTGTTCTGCCTTATTATTATACGACCATGCTGGTCATTTATGAACATTTGAACATCTTGGCCATGTTCTGTTATAATCTCCACCCGGCAGAGCCAGAAGAGGACTGGCCACCCCACATAGCCTGGTTCCTCTCTAGGTTTCTTCCTAGGTTTTGGCCTTTCTAGGGAGATTTTCCTAGCCACCGTGCTTCTACACCTGCATTGCTTGCTGTTTGGGGTTTTAGGCTGGGTTTCTGTACAGCACTTTGAGATATCAGCTGATGTATGAAGGGCTATATAAATACATTTGATTTGATTTGATATGTGGCCTGCTGGTGGTCATTTTGCAGGGCTCTGGCAGTGCTCCTCCTGCTCCTCCTTGCACAAAGGCGGAGGTACATCAGGAGACGTGGAGGATGGCGTAGGATGCCCTCCTACGCCATCATCCACGTCTCCTGATGTACTGGCCTGTCTCCTGGTAGCGCCTCCATGCTCTGGACACTACGCTGACAGACACAGCAAACCTTCTTGCCACAGCTCGCATTGATGTGCCATCCTGGATGAGCTGCACTACCTGAGCCACTTGTGTGGGTTGTAGACTCCGTCTCATGCTACCACTAGAGTGAAAGCACCGCCATCATTCAAAAGTGACCAAAACATCAGCCAGGAAGCATAGGAACTGAGAAGTGGTCTATGGTCCCCACCTGCAGAACCACTCCTTTATTGGGGGTGTCTTGCTAATTGCCTATAATTTCCACCTGTTATCTATTCCATTTGCACAACAGCATGTGAAATGTATTGTCAATCAGTGTTGCTTCCTAAGTGGACAGTTTGATTTCACAGAAGTGTGATTGACTTGGAGTTACATTGTGTTGTTTATGTGTTCCCTTAATTTTTTTGAGCAGTGTATATTAATACAATACGCATCATTCATGAATACATACATGATTCTGGGTCTGGGGCTGGTTCTCCTCAGGAGAAGAAGTCTGGAGGAGCTTGGAGGACGTCCGCTGGGCCTCTCTCTGGACCTCTGGTGCATTATGGGTCTGCCTGGCCTGCTCCCTGGCTGCAGCACTCTCCTGTGAGGACGCATGCAGGCTGGGAGGAGGAATTACACACAGATAGGGAGATGGGGGGGAGAAAATGAACAGGAAGGCAGGCTAGTTCATGAAGGCCAGGGCCATGCTACACAGACAGAAAGTGTGTACAGTCCAGTGTGTACAGTCCATGTGGACAAATAAAGTATCATTGTATTGACCAGTTGACAAAGCACAATTTCTATGCTCCATCTTTTGAGGAGGTTGTAGGAGATCCTGGATACCACAAAATTGACAATGGTGTAACATCATAACGTGTAGAGAAAAGGAAAAATATGCAAGTTGTTCCCTCAAAATACACAAGGGGGTGCCAAACACCACTCCTGACCTTGTGAGAACAGATTGATGGTTGAAATTTCAGCAAAGGTTTATATAATTACACACAAACGCTCTGTTTGGACCAAATGCTAGTCAGCTTCCATCAACAATATCCCCGTCATGATGATGGAGCCAGTAAACAACCACCGGGCCTAAACATATTAACCTGTAAAAGAAAAGGGTTCATATTGAAACAAAAAGGATTGAATTCTCCGGTAAGAAGAAGGGCAGAGGTGTATGTTTCAACCATTGTACTGTAGCTGTTGTGGTTAGGTTATAGCCTGTTACCAGATCCGTTTGTGCAGTCTTGCCAACTTTCAGTTAGCAAGACGGCACAAACAGATTTGGGAGCAGGCTAATTAGGTTCGTTTCTGGGTTAGGATAACCCCTGAACTCCCATAGGCTGCTAATGCCACACGGGTGTGCTCACTTCCGTGCCTGTGTACCTGTATGGTGTCAGTTTGCTGCTGACTAGAGTGGGGCTTGGGAAGCGTGCTCCCGCAGGTATACACTTCACAGTGAAGGTATCGAGAGTCGCAGAGACATAGGGTGACACAGAGGGGACAGAGACCGAGTCATACAGAGACAGAGGTGACCGCAGGAAGGGAGATGGGAGAAGGAGGAGATCCAGATGATTCTTTTGAATGGAATTCCCTTTTAAAGCGGAGATCTGTAGAATGGTGAAACAGAGCCACTGGGCGACTCAGGCGCACTTGTTTTTGTTACGTTTTTGAAACGTTTTTGCCTTCGGCATTGATATTAGAATCTAGCATCCAAATTGTAGTATATACTCTGGTCTATTGCACGTGCAATGATGAGCAAATTATGTCAGATGGGGTAAAAAAAAAAACAGTTGAAGAAACGTAATTGTTGTTGTAATATCGCAAATGGCTGTGAAAGTTTGACCGCTAAAGGATTCCAGCTTTAAATGAAGGTACTGTAGTTCACTTCACAATAGAATAGTGAGTATAAGGTAAATGGAGTGTTTATAAACTGTTTATATTGTGTTAAGTGTTTATAAGCTTCAGTGGATCCTTACTATGTTTCAGTGTCAAGCCCTTGGAGAGTCAAACCTGTGTGACTGTTTTAATGCAAAATGACACAAGGCAGAAAGGTAACAGCAGATGGAGGAATGGAGAGGCAGGTATAGTTGGGACTTACGTGGCAGCAATGACCACCTCCTCAGTAGTGACTGGCTGGGTATGGGAGCGGTCCTGGGTGCGTCTCAGTCGCCTCTCCATGGCCACGTTCCGTGATGGGGGTTTTGGGGAGCCCCCATCCGTGTTCCTCTCCAACTCCTGGGGAGGCCATGCAGGGAGATCAAAGTCATCTTCCATGTTTTCAAACCAATTCAAAGCTCAAACTCTGTATTAAGGGAATAGATTGATACTTCAATAGAAAAGAGTAAGAGAGGGCCACCCGGGTGGCGCAGTGGTCTAATGCACTGCATCGCAGTGCTAGCTGTGCCACCAGAGATGCTGGGTTCGAGCCAAGGCTCTGTCGCAGCCGGCCGCGACCGGGAGGCCCATGGGGCGACACACAATTGGCTCAGCGTCGTCCGGGTTAAGGACGACGCTGGGCCAGGGCGCAGTGCACGCTGACCAGGTCGCCAGGTGTACAGTGTTTCCTCCGACACATTGGTGCATACCCTGAAGAGAGAACGCTTGGCTGCAACACTCAGCTTAGCCCGCTCATCCAATTTCTCTTCATCGGCTAGAGAGAGCGAGAGACAGAGAGATAGGCAACAAAAAAAGGGAGAAAGAGGGGAAGGAAGAGAGAGAGCAAGATTAATATCACAAGGAAAATTCCAAGTGTCTCAAATAGAGCGAGAGTCTGAGAATCTTGAAAACCAATTCCCATAATAAAACAGCATGCTTGAATCCTTTAAAACCTACTTAGTGTGTTCCACCGGTAGTGAAGTAAGTACTAAATGCCAGGCTGCAATTTGAGTTAGATCTCACAGCTTGTGCTGTGAAGTACTACAGGCCAAAGGTTTATAATCATCATGATGGTCACCATCTGTAATGTCTATAGAACAAAGACAAGCGAGACTTCCATGTGGTGTGAGTGACTGCAGTGTGTCTGGGAGACAGAGCCAGACATACAGTGTTTCCCCTATATTCATTCAGCAGCAGTGGCCCACCATTTGTTTTATATAAAGCGCCTTCAGAAAGTTCACACCCCTTTACTTTTTTCACATTTTGTTGTGTTACATCCCGAATTTAAAATGGATTAAATGTAGATTTTCTGTCACTGGCTTGCACACAATACTCCATGTACTCCAAAGGGGATCCTTTGTCTGTACCTCCCAGGGCATTTGAACTGATTCCAGAGGCCGACCAAAAACAACGACACCGGAGGAGAGGGTGCTGGAGCGGTCTTCCAGTGAGGCTTCGGATGCGCGCACACCGCTTCCAAGTATATTACTCGCTAATGTCCAGTCCCTAGTTAACAAACTCGACGAAATCAGGGCAAGAGTTGCTTTCCAAAGAGATGGGATTTTCAGTGCATCGCGCCGACATGAATAAACATCTCCGGTAAGAAGAAGGGCAGAGGTGTATGTTTCATGATTAACGACTCATGGTTTAATTTTAACAACATACAGGAACTCATGTCCTTTTGTTCACCTGACCTAGAATTCCTCACAATCAAACGCCGACTGAATTATCTCCCAAGATAACTCTCCTCGGTTAATGTCAGAGCCGTATATCCCCTTGCAAGTGGATACCAATACGACCATCAAGGAACTTCAAACTGGAAACCTTATATCCTGAAGCTGCATTTATTGTAGCTGGGGATTTTAACAAAGCTAATTTGAGAATAAGGCTACCTAAATTCTATCAGCGTATTGTTTGCAGTACACGGGCGAGTAACAGTATATATACTACTATACGCTGACTCGGTGAGCGAGTTTATAAGGAAGTGTATAGGAGATGTACCCACTGTGACTATTAAAACCTTTAATTATGGCAAGGCGACTGGGAATATGGCCGAATACAAACAGTGTAGTTATCCCCTCCGTAAGGGAGTGTGGTGTCAGGAAAATAACCTCTCAATCAATGTCAGCAAAACAAAATAAATGATTGTGGACTTCAGGAAACAGCAAAGGGAGCACCCCCCTATCCACATCGACAGGGCAGAAGTGGAGAAGGTGGAAAGTTTTATGTTCCTCGGTGTACATACATATCACCGACAAACTGAAATGGTCCACACACACAGGCAGTGTGGTGAAGAAGGCGCAATAGCGCCTTTTCAACCTCAGGAGGCTGAAAAAAGTGTGGCTTGTCTGCAAAAACCCTCTAACTTTTACAGGTGCACAATTAAGAGCATCCCGTCAGGCTGTATCACCGCCTGGTATGGCAACAACCACAGTGCTCTCCAGAGGGTGGTGCGGTTTGCACAACGCATCACCAGGGAAAAAATACCTGCCCTCCAGGACACCTACAACACCCGATGTCACATAAAAAGATAATCAAGGACAATAACCACCCAAGCCACTGCCTGTTCACCCCGCTTCCATCCAGAAGGCGAGGTCAGTACAGTTGTATATCAAAGCTGGGATAGAGAGATTGAAAAACAGCTTCTATATCAAGGCCATCAGATTGTTAAACAGCCATCACTAGCACCGAGAGGCGGCTGCCTACCTACAGACTTGATATCATTGGCCACTTTAATAAATGGAACACTAGTCACTTTAATAATGCCACTTTTAGAATGTTTACATATCTCGCATTACTTATCTCATATGTATATACTGTATCCTACACTATCTATTCTATAGTATCTATTGCATCTTAGCCGCTCTGTCACTGCTCATTTACACATTTTATATTTATATATTCTTATCCCATTCCTTTACTAGATTGTGTATATCAGGTTTCGTTGTGGAATTGTTAGATATTACGTTTTGTTGTGGAATTGTTATATATTACCTGATAGACACTGATGTACTGTCAGATCTAGAAGCACTAGCATTTCTAGAAGCACACTCACAATAACATCTGCTAACCATGTGAATGTGACCAATAAAACTTGATTTGAGCCCAGATCTACCCAGCACCGGTCTACCCAGCACCGGTCTACCCAGCACCTAATTGACAGGGTGAAAAGAAGGAAGCCTGTACAGAATACAAATATTCCCAAAAATAGCACTAAAATTAAATAATTGGCAAAGCAATTAACTTTTTGTCCTGAAAATAAAGGGTATGCTAGTAATCCTTAAGAAATGGGGAGTTTTTCTAGATACAAAATAAATGGTTTGGAACTAGAGGCAGAATCATTTCTACCAGACACTGGGAGATGAATATACCTTTCAGCAGGACAATGATCTAAAACACAAGGCCATTCTACACTAGAGTTGCTTACCAAAAATACAGTAAATGTTCCTGAGTGGCCAAGCTTCAGTTTTCACTTAAATCTACTTGAAAATCTATGGCAAGACCTGCAAATGGCTGTCTAGTAATGAATAACAATCCATTTGACAGAGCTTGAAGAAATTTCAAAACAATAAAAATAAAAATAACAATCCAGGTGTGGAAAGCTCTTAGAGACAACCAGAAAGACTCACAGCTGTAATGTAAATTAGATTTCTGTATTTAATGTTCAATAACTGGAAGCATGAGAACAACTATTCTGTCATGCTGATTGAGTTCGAATAACAGACTGGAAGCATCAAAATGAGGGTGGTGCTTGGAATCATTGTTCTTCCTCCGTCAACCATGGTTACCTGCAAGGAAACACGTGCAGTCATCATTGCTTTGCATAAAAATGGCTTCACAGGCAAGGATATTGCTGCCAGTAAGATTGCACCTAAATCAACCATTTATCGGATCATCAAGAACTTCAAGGAGAGCGGTTCAATTGTTGTTAAGGCTTCAGGGCGCACAAGAAAGTCCAGCAAGTGCAAGGACCATCTCCTAAAGTTGATTCAGCTGCGGGATCGGGGCACCACCAGTACAGAGCTTGCTCAGTAATGGCAGCAGGCAGGTGTGAGTGCATCTGCACACACAGTGAGGCAAATACTTTTGGAGGATGGCCTGGTGTCAAGAAGGGCAGCAAAGAAGCCACTTCTCTCCAGGAAAAACATCAGGGACAGACTGATATTCTGCAAAAGGTATAGGGATTGGACTGCTGAGGACTGGGGGTAAAGTCATTTTCTCTGATGAATCCCCTTTTCTGATTGTTTGGGGCATCCAGAAAAAAGCTTGTCCGGAGAAGACAAGGTGAGCGCTACCATCAGTCCTGTGTCATGCCAACAGTAAAGCAAGGTTGCTTCTCAGTCAAGGGAGTGGGCTCACTCACAATTTTGCCTAAGAACACAGCCATGAATAAAGAATGGTACCAACACATCCTCTGAGAACAATTTCTCCTAACCATCCAGCAACAGTTTGGTGACGAGCAATGCCTTTTCCAGGATGATGGAGCACCTTGCCATAAGGCAAAAGTGATAACTAAGTGGCTCGGGGAACAAAACATCGATATGTTGTGTCCATCGCCAGGAAACTCCCCAGACCTTAATCCCATTGAGAACTTGTGGTCAATCATCAAGAGGCGGGTGGACAAACAAAAATCCACAAATTCTGACAAACTCCAAGCATTGGTTATGCAAGAATGGGCTGCCATCAGATGTGGCCCAGAAGTTAATTGACAGCATGCCAGGGTGGATTGCAGAGGTCTTGAAAAAGAAGGGTCAACACTGCAGATATTGACTCGTTGCATCAACTTCATGTAATTGTTGATAAACGCCTTTGACACTTATGAAATGCTTGTAATTATACTTCAGTAATCCATAGTAACATCTGACAAAAATATCTAAAGACACTGAAGCAGCAAATGTTGTGGAAATTAATATTTGTGTCATTCTCAAAACTTTTGGCCACGACTGTATTGTGAGCACCAATAGTAACTCAAATGTTTTTCTTTCTCCTTTATGAATCATACACTATATACACAAAAGTATGTGGACACCTCTTCAAATTAGTGGATTCTGCCATTTCAGCAACACCCATTGCTGACCGATGTATAACGTCAAGCACACAGCCATGCAATCTCCATAGACAAACATTGACAGTAGAATGGCCCGAACTGAAGATCTCAGTGACTCCAACGTGGCACTGTCATAGGATGCCACCTTTCCAACAAGTCAAATGTCTGCCCTGCTCGAGCTGCTCCGGGTCAACTGTAAGTGTTGTTATTGTGAAGTGAAAATGTCTAAGAGCAACAACGTCTCAGCCGCGAAGTGGTAGGCCACACAAGCTCACCACCGAGTACTTATGTGCGTAGCACGTAAAAACCCTCTGTCCTCAGTTGTAACTCACTACAGAGTTCCAAACTGCCTCTGGAAGCAACGTCAGGTGCTTAATGAAATGGGTTTCCAATGCCAAACAGCCTAAGATCACCATGCACAATGCCAAGCGTCAGCTGGAGTGGTATAAAGCTTGCCGGCATTGGACTCTGGAGCAGTTGAAACGCATTCACTGGAGTGATGAATCTCGCTTCACCACCTGGCAGTTTGACGGACGTCAGGAGAACGCTACCTTCCTGAATGCATAGCACCAACTTTAAAGTTTGGTGGAGGAGGAATAATGGTCTGGGACTGTTTTTTCATGGTTCGGGCTAGGCCCCTTAGTTCCAGAAGGGAAATCTTAATGCTACAGCATACAATGATATTCTAGATGATTCTGTGCTTCCAACTTTGTGGCAAGTTTGGGGAAGGCTCTTTCCTGTTTCAGCTTGACAATAACCCCGTGCACAAAGTGAGGTTTGTCGAGATTGGTGTTGAACTTGACTGGCCTACACAGAGCCCTGACCTCAACCACATCTAACACCTTTGGGATGAATTGGAACGCCGACTGTGAGGTAGGCCTAATCGCACAATATCCAACCTCACTAACGCTTGTGGCTAAATTAAAGCAAGTCCCTGCAGCAATGTTCCAACATCTAGTGGAAAGCCTTCAAAGAAGAGTAGTTATATTGTTATTGTTATATTAGCAAAAAGGAGAACAACTCCATATTAATGCCCATGATTTTGGAATGAGATTTTCGATGAGCACATTTCCACATACTTTTGGTCATGTAGTTTAAGTTTAATGATAAGCCTTGCATCATTAAGCTTTTCTTATTAAAGGGAATCATTAAGTGGAACGCAAACATATTACATTTTTACGATGGCATGTACCTGTTCAAAGTACAAAATGTACAAATAATTTTTTCCTTTTACCAATGGAGAAAAAGTTCAAAAATAACTTACCTTCAGTGCTTGGTAGATCTGGGCTCAAACAAGACCTTCAGGAGGAAAGGCAAGAAGAAAGAAAGAAAAAACACATTATTAATAGACAATCAAATCAAGTTGTTGGAAATCGATGGCAAATGACTGCAACTGTGAGTTCAGCTACCCAGAGATGAGAGATTGAGAGCAGAAAGAAAGCAGTAGATTTTCCCAGCAGTAGAAACAGAGGTAACGTGATAGGTGGTGTTAGGATATTAAACAGAATGTGTCCCTAACGGCACCCTATTCCCTATTTATGCATAACTTTTGACCAGGGAACAAATAGATCAATTCAAATATAGTGCACTACAATGGGAATAGGGTGCCATTTGGGACATAACCACAGAAATCAGAGTTTCTAACAGAGAGAATTGCCCAATCTAAGGCATTACAGACTGCTAGACCTTAAGAATAAACAACAACAATAGGAGTGATTCATTCACCCTGGCGAGCATAGAGAGGCGAGCGCGGGTCACATGGAGTGTCCACTGCCAGGATACACTCAGCAACCACGAAACAGACCTTTGGGTTCTAATCTCCTGTCACGCTCTGCTGCCTGGCCAGAGAGCTTAGAGCCTGTGCTTAGGCCATCAGAGATTGGATGACTAGAAGGGAGGGAGGTGAATCTATAGGTTTCTGAATGAGCCTGTGTGTGTGTTACAGTTGAAGTCGGAAGTTTAAGGTTGGAGTAATTAAAGCTTGTTTTTCAACCACTCCACACATTTCTTGTTAACAAACTATAGTTTTGGCAAGTCGGTTAGGACATCTACTTTGTGCATGACAAGTAATTTTTCCAACAATTGTTTACAGACAGATTATTTCACTTATAATTCACTGTATCACAATTCCAGTTGGTCAGAAGTTTACATCGACTAAGTTGACTATGCCTTTAAACAGCTTGGAAAATTCCAGAAAATGATGTCATAGCTTTAGAAGCTTCTGATAGGCTAATTGACATAATTTGAGTCAATTGGAGGTGTGCCTGTGGATGTATTTCAAGGCCTACCTTCAAACTCAGTGCCTCTTCGCTTGGCATCATGGGAAAATCAAAAGAAAATCAGCCAAGACCTCAGAAAAACAATTGTAGACCACCACAAGTCTGGTTCATCCTTGGGAGCAATGTTCAAATGCCTGACGATACCACGTTCATCTGTACAAACAATAGTACGCAAGTACAAACACCATGGGACCATGCAGCCGTCATACTGCTCAGGAAGGAGAGAAGGAAAATACTTATTTTCCACCATAATTTGCAAATAAATTCATAAAAAATCCTACAATGTGATTTTATGGATTTTTTTTCTCATTTTGTCTGTCATAGTTGAAGTGTACCTATGATGAAAATTACAGGCCTCATCTTTTTAAGTGTGAGAACTTGCACAATTGGTGGCTGACTAAATACTTTTTTGCCCCACTGTACATATTACCTCAACTAACCAGTTCCCCGCACATTGACCCTGTACCGGTACCCCCTGTATATAGCCTCGCTATTGTTATTTTACTGCTGCTCTTTAATTATTTGTTACTTTTATTTATTTTTTGAGGAATTTTTCTTAAAACTGCATTGTTGTTTAAGGGCTTGTAAGTAAGCATTTCACTGTAAGGTCTACTATACCTGTTGTATTCGCTGCATGTGACAAATACAATTTGAATGATGAATGAAAAGGCAACACGGCCGTAGAGAAAAAACATAGGTTTCTGGATTAGTCTGTGTGAATGTGTGTGTGTGTGTGTGTGTGTGTATGCTCCTCCAGAGCTGAAAAAGATGAGGACTAATTCATTTTGTTTGCCATGCATTAGCCACAGCACACACAACCCACAGTACCTATCAGACCGGTGTCTCTCAGCGGTGGTAATGGGCTGAGTCCTAAACCTCTCTGAGGTCATTCTAATCTCTCCAGGCGAGATAGAGAGTTTGGGCCTGCGCCCCCTGTCCCCCCTCCATGGGACCACTGCATTGTCCCGCACCCCTCTCCAGGGGACCTCCGTCCCCCCTGGGTACACCCACTTTAGTTCCTCCTCTCTTTGGAGCACAACAAAGAGATGGAGAAGGGTCGGAGTGATGAAGAAAGGAAAGAAAAATAGCAGGGTGAGAGAACAAAAGTAAGAGCAGGAAAATAGTAATTTAAGAATTGAAGCATACTTTTCATTTGATTCCCCACACAGAATCCCAACCCCTGGCTTTATAATTGGAGGAGCAATGAAGGCCACACTCATGCAGAAGTTGGACACTACATTGTGTTAGACACACACACACACACACACACACACACACACACACACACACACACACGTCCATCAGGTAAGAGAAAGCAACAAGTCAAACCTCCTCCTGCGAAACACACTACTGCTAGCGTTAGTGATTGGATGAGAGTTTCTATAAGTAGAAGAAACAATTAAGAATAATCAAAAAGAGGATTTCAGTCAGTCAGGAGGTTGGTGTTAGCTAGGCAGTGCATGGCAGTGAGTGAGTTCCAGATAGAAGCCAGCAGCAGTTCCCAGCAGTATGCATTGAAGAAACTATACTGTATCAGCTTTTAGATGAGTGTTTCTACACAATCACACTGATTATCATTTCGTTCTAGGCAGCTGATGACTGAGTTCCATACAGAGAAGCCAGCCGCAACTCTTAGCAGAATGCATTGTAGAGCAGCACTGTAGAAGCACCTACAGCTCAGGTTTCCTGACGACTGGGGCAGTAGCAGTTGTAGCACTTTCCAGGTAGGAGTGACGAAGCTTGGCCACAGAGATACGAGCGTCCCTGGTCTCTAGTGGTCTCTGGTCTCTATTTCTGATCCCATATTCAATGGCCCCCCTCTGCAGGCCTGCTGCCTCTTTGAACGACCATGGCTCCTTGGCCCTGGGGATGGAGCCTCTAGGGGCCCCATGGGGCCCAGTGTCGGATGAGGAGCGGATGGAGGAGATGAAGGCATCAGTGGTCATGGTGGTGGCGGTTGGGCCTCCTCCCCTGTTCTGGATGTGGGTAGAGGCGGGGGCAACGCCTCTCTGGAGGTAGATGGCATTGTCACTCCACAGTTGTTGGCCCTTCTCCCTGGAGGCTCTGAGCTCTGCTCTGACCTCGGCAGCCTGCAGGCGGGTCATGGGTTGTTCCGTAGGTCTGATTGGTTCGTGGTCTGTGTCCGATTCCTCCCATCTCATCCTGGGTCTCTCTCCCCCTCTTTCCATGTACCCTCCTCTGGGCTCAGCCTCCCTCCCCTGTCCCACTCCCTGGACTCCTCTGATTTCTGATGGCAGCACAGCTTTCCTGCTCTTCAGTAGTCCCTCAGTCTTCACCTCCTGTCTGCCCTCCCTAGGGGCTCCCCTCTTCTCCTCTTCTTCCACTTCTCCCTCCATCTCCTTTTCCTCCTCTGGCAGAGGCTGCTGGGGCTGCTGTGCCCCGGAACCGGGGCCAGTAGTCATGGACAGATAGCTGGGGTCATCACTCTGCCCAGAACGGGTGAGCTGAGGCTGGTGGTGAGAGTAGGACTTGGGGCCTGGAGAGTCAGTGGTGGTATACGCCGGAGCCTGGGGGTCATGGTGGTGGTAGGCTGTGGAGCGGGTGGTGATCTGGGGGTGTCTCCTGTACAGGGGGGCCTCGTGGACATGGTGGCCCAGCTCTGGACTCCTCTTTCGAACTCCCTCCTCCCTGGCCAGTCTGTCCCTAACTCTGATTCTTTAGGGAGAGAAAGAGGGTTTACAACACGCTCCAGTTTGTACTGAAACTCAGAGAGTGCAGAGAGATAAATTATGATAAATGCCCAACACATCCCCTTCCCTCAGCCACAAACATACCTTTGCCCCCCATCCCTCACCTCCTCCCTTGCTTCCCCTCTCTTATTCAAGCGTGGCTCCATTTAGAGAAAACAGTCCAAATGTAATCAACGATATAACCCAGAAATAAGAATGTAATACCATTTGACCAGTGAGATACTAATGAGAAACACATGATGAACACCAAGACACCAAACTTAAACAAACAGGGAATCAATTGGACGCAGAGCATAGACAGATCACATGCTGGACGATGGTGGGGGTCGGTTGGTTGACAACACGCTAGGCTACGGCTGTTGTCAGGTGGTGGCTAATGCTTTTCCAACAGTAGTTAAATATACAAACAGTAGCTCTTTCCCATAAGACTTGATTTTGTAGTTCTGGGAGAGTTAAAGCCAGCAGTATTGTACAGGTTAATCTCTCTGGAAGGCGGCTAGCATATGGCATAAAAACACTCAGCTCTTCACCATTTTCCTATAGTAGATCTAAGATGTTCATGGAACAGTTGACAGAGTGACCTCTCCTTATTTTCCTTTCTCTCTTCACTGGCCTCTACTACTCAAGGTCCGGGAAGACTTCCACAGCAGTCTTCCACAGCTGAGCAGGCCTGGGCCTGGATTCACATAACATATCTTCAGAATAAATCTCTTCTTAACTGCCATTTTTCCCTTAAAGGCCCAGTGCAGACAGCAACGTGATTTTATATATATTATATATTTCCACACTATGAAGTTGTGAAAATATTGATAATGCCCTTTTAGTGTAAGAGCTGTTTGAAGAGAATGCCTGAAATTTCAGCCTGTGTTGGTGGGGTGGGAGCTTTGGCCTGCCTGGGGACATCACAGCAGTAAATTAGTTTGACCAATAAGAGAGTTCCAAATCGCTCTACCAATAACAGCTAGTTTTCAGCTTTCTCCTCCCCACTCAGACAATCCTAACAAATATCTTGCTTGAGAAATTGCTCTTAGCTAAGAAGCTATTTTGTTTCTTTTTGACCATTTCAAATGTAAAAAAAATCACAGTAAGGTACTTAAATGTTACCCAGGATTTATTTGATAGAGATGAAAACTGCTACATTGGATCTTTAACTATAGACTTATGAGGAAAGTTAAGCAGAGCTTAGTCTGCTTTTCTCCTAATCTCTGAACGACACATTCCTTTATGACTAAATCCGGTAATCAGGTATAGTGGGTCAGAAATGGTCTACTTTATGTCAATGTCTTGAATATAGAAATGTAGTCCGCATAACTCTACTGGACTCTACTGGACATTGTCTGTCTGTAATCACAAGGTTACCACTGCTTTGAGCCCAGATCCAATGATCTGATTGTTGAAATCTAGAAAAAGGAAACTAAGAGGAGCTAATGGCGCTAACAGCAATACTTTTCCCAGCTCTAATTTCACATTGCTCTGACTATGTGGGTGGGCCTGAGAGAGAGAGGATACATTACTGGATATACCTGCTGAGTCAAGACAGAGAGGAGTGGGGGATGAGTCGTGACTAAAAGGGTTTTTCCCCCACTGTGACTCCCAGCATCATCCTCCCCTCTCCCTCAGTCTGGCCTGGTCAGCAGAGAAACAGGGAGTAACAGGGAGAGCACTTACTGTAAGTAACTACAAATCTATAAGTCATTGAGATAGAAACATCTGCAGTCATTGGACAACCTGAATGGAGGTGGGGAGGGGGAGAATTTGGTCAATAAAATGAGACCACAGCAACACCATGTTGATGGGGGGTGAGGTCAGATGTGACAATGCCATGATGGGATAGGTTAAGAGATGGGCATGTGGAGGGGAGGGAGGGAAGGTCAGACACCCACTGTACCTGGAGGGCCAGTTGATAAGGGACTGGGTGTTGCCTGCCGAATCAGTCTGGAGGAACCAATCGCTGGGTGGGTTCACTTCCGGGCTGTACCAATGGGACGGGAGATGCAGTGAGTCAGCGACACACTTGGGCATGTCCAAAATGTCACTCTATTATTCCCATGTAGTGCATTACATTTGACCAGAGAACTGTGGATCTCTGGTCAAAAGTAGTGCACTATATAGGGAATAGGGTGTAATTGTGGACGCACACTGGGTGAGTGCGTGGCTAGCGGCTAGACTGCCCAGCGTTTCACTTGTAGCACACACACACACACACGATTGACTTCGTATTGAACTTGACCAAAAAAGACCATACATCTGCCTGGAACTTCAATGGATATCCCATTCTCTAGTTGTCTAGTGCACGCTCTGTTACGATTCTGGTATTTGGAGAAATGTCAACAAACATGAAACAAATATGAAATATGAAACAAATCCTCTCCAGGAACGTTAATCACAATGAACAATGAATTGGGGTTTATGGGGTTGGGTTTTATGAAAATAATAGGACCATACAGAGTCAGACCAGTGGAGGCTGCTGGGGGAAGAATGGCTCATAATAATGGCTGGAACGGAGCCAATGGAATGGCATCAAACCATGTGTTTGATGTATTTGATACCTATTCCACTGATTCCTCTCCAGCCATTACCATGAGCCCGTCCTCCCCAATTAAGGTGCCATCAACCTCCTGTAATACAGACATAACACAAAACAGCAGCATGTATTGCATTGCACACAGTATACTGTACATGTTCAGTGCCTTCATAATAAGTTACATGGACTCACTCTGTGTGCAATAATATTGGTTAACATGATTTTTGAATAACTACCCCTCAGTCAAGTAGTGAATTTCAAGCACATATTCAACCAGTCCAAGGTTTTCCAATGCCTCGCAAAGAAGGGCACCACTTAGAAGATATATATATATATATATATAAAAAAAGAAGAATGAATATACCTTTGAGCATGGTGAAGTTATTAATAAGGCTTTGGATGGTGTATTTATACACTGAGGCACTACAAAGATAGTCCTTCCCAACTCAGTTGCCGTAGAGTAAGGAAACTGCTTCCGGATTTCAACATAAGGCAAGTCATTTTAAATGACAATTGAATGGCTTTAATGCAACAAAACATGGAACAGGTAAAGGGGGTTGAATACTTTATAAAGGCACTGTATATGGGAAAGAATAAGTATACAGACAGTCAACTGATGTAGCCTATTGTAAACACTGCATGATTTGGTCCTAAAAAAGGAATGAAAAAAATCCCTGTGTAGTCCGGTCCCATGTGGCTACATAGTATATGTCCTTCCTTATCTGTCTTACCGATATCCAGTGCCATAACTTCCTAGTGTAGAGGGCTGTACCGGATTGAGACTTCTATCTATTCTATGCAGAAAGGAGAGATATTTAAATAACTAGTCATAGGTCTTTCTGTAGAGGAGAACAAAAGGAAGGAAGTAGGGTGTCGCGGGACGATATGTGACCTATGTATCAACATTTGAATTTTTTTTTTTTTTTTACATTGGATAAAAGTAGAGACTCACAGCTAGAAAATGCTATATCATCGCAGTGCTTGCTGTGTTACTAAAGATCCTGGTTTGATACCGGGCTGTGTTGCCGCTGGCCATGACCGGGAGACCCATGAGGCGACGCACAATTGGCCCAGCGTCGTCCAGGTTAGGGGAGGGTTTGGCCGGGATGTCCTTGTTCCATCGCGCTCTAGCGACTCCTGTGGTGGGCCGAGCGCATGCATGCTGACACGGTTACCAGGTGTATGGTGTTTCCTCCGACACATTGGTGCGGCTGGCTTCCGGGTTAAATCATGCATTGTTCCAAGAAGCAGTGCCGCTTGGCAGGGTTGTGTTTTGGAGGATGCACGGCTCCATGACCTAAACCCTAAACTCTGCTCCATGACCTAAACCCTAAACTCTTTCTCCAGGCAGGCGGTTTGGCGTGGTGTTGCTGGCCTTCATCAGTCCCAGCTGTGTCTCTGTATGCTGTCATAGTTCTGACCGAGGAGTCACACAGTGCACCCTGTAACTCAAAACCCCTTCTGATGGTTAACGCAACACAGCTGCTGCTAAGTTTTGAAACCCGAGAGTGAGAGACAGAGACAGCGAGAGAGAGCTACAGACACAGAGAGACCGGCATAGAGAGAGACAGATGAGGGAAAGAGTAATGCCTGGTGGGATGTGGAATATAAATGTCCCCCTTAGTGAGTACACATTTACTACCTGCAGTGTACAGCAAGGCCAAGAGCTGGCTGTTAAAAGACTGAGGGACTGAGGGGAGGAGTATGAAGAGCACTGGAAAAAACATTGGAAAATGCAATGTCTCCGGACACCAAACTGCATTGGCCAGGACTGTGAATGCCAAATGAAGAATTCCTTAACTATTTGGTGAGGATATCTAACATTGACAGTGCCATTTTTTAGAACATGACACCATTACAGTTTCACCGCCTGAAATAAAGGGTGACTTTGGCTCAGTCATAAACTGTCTTCGAAAACCCATACTAACATGCTGTATGCTACACACTTAATTATATAAACGGCATACTATTGGTTCATTTTAGTATACTGTACACAAACAATATCCTTTCAGTTGAGCGTACTAGCTCTTCGCCGGTCTACCGGAAGTTGATGCTGTTGCTATGCAACCTTTTGCTAGCTTGTTAGCATAACAAATGACTAGTTAGACATTTTACGACTTCAGGGGTGTTATTAAACTCAATCTGGAGTGCCAGAGTGTTTGTGTTGTCAGATTGTAAATTCAAGGCGTCTCGCTCTGGGAGCGCACACTGGACCCTCGAGCTGAGGAGTAGGGTGATTTGAGCATTCTGACCATACAACTACAGTCAAGCACCTAAGCTAACGTTGGCTAGCTTGCTAGTTACTTCCAGACACAAATGAGACCACTCTGATCATTTTACTCGCCCTAGCAGAGCCAGTTAGGCAGTTATGTGCTGCTGGCAACAATTTAATTATGTTTTTTGCCAACATTTACAGACAGTGGCCATATTCAACGGGTGTTGAGCGCTAGTAAATTCATTGCGCTCTGGTACACTCAGACGAGAGTGCTCTGAAATAGATTAGATAGCCAGAGTTTATTTACGAAAGCACCCGAATGTCCATTGAGAACGCACAATGACGATACCATTTAGCTAAGAACGACAAGAATAATCGTAATAAGTCAATAAACCATTGGCTGCGTGTCTGTTTGAACCCTTTTGGACTGACTGAGCCTGCCTGCGCTGCACTTTAATTCCACTCCAGACAACTGCTATGGGTTCAGATTGCGGTTTGAAATAATGTGTGCTTCCCAGTGGTGGTCAAAAGTAATGCATTATATAGGGAATAGGGTGCCATTTGGGACACAGTCAATGTTCCTGCCAAGGGGATGACTTTGTGAGGGGGCGAGCGATGAGTGTGCTGCAAGCCTAATGGATGATGTGTCATCTTCCAGTCCCAAACGCAGCCCACCCATCCTTCCATAGGAGGACATTAAAGACCAGACACAGGAGCGTCTCCTTACGCACACGCTAACACACAGTCACACACACGCCCGCAAACATAGGGCCGGGGTCAGAGAGGGGGACAGCGAGCACAGGCACTGTAGTTCTGTTGAAGGCATCTAGGAGACGCAGTGTGTGTGTGTGTGTGTGTGTGTGTGTGTGTGTGTGTGTGTGTGTGTGTGTGTGTGTGTGTGTGTGTGTGTGTGTGTGTGTGAGGGAGGGAGGGAGATACAGAGACTCTCTTTCTCTCCATCTGTTATGTTGACAGTAAGGGGACAGAGAAAGAGCGAAGCAGATCTAGACATAGTGTAGGAGGTAGGGCCACTCACCCCTGTCTGCTGAGGATGTTGTGGGCCTGTTGCTCTATGAACAGGTCCCCAGGGGACACCTCCTGTTTGGGGGAGGGCAGCAAGGACTTCCGGCCAGTCTTGGGTGAGCTAGGAGGCAACCCCATGATGGTGTTGTGCTTAGCAACGGGCACTTTGGCAGAGGTCGACGATGCCACATCCATGTAGGTGGAGGAAGATGGCGGCTGCGGCTCGGGGGCTTTGATGTTCCTCTCCTGCTGAGCCGCCCTGCGCTGGTTCTCCAGGTTCTCCACCCTCTCCCTCTCTGTGAACGAGTCAACCCTGGGTCGCCCCTGGTCAGGCTTGCCGTAGCCCTGTGGTGGGGGGGACACTCTACCCACCCTGGATCTACTGGATGTGTAGGAGTGTTCGTCCCCCACAGACTCTGCCCTGCAGCGTGTTTCTGGGTGTGTGTAGCCCTGTTGCCTCTCAGAGGAAGAAGCCAACTCCTTGAGTCCACAGGAGGCACCGTATCGGGAAGAGAAGTGGTCGGTGACAGTAGTGTCTGGCTCTTGGTCCAGCGAGATACCATAGCGCTCGGCCAACTGGCGACGCCTTTCTGCCTTGTAGCGAGCGATCCGCTCCACCTTGGAGTCCAGGTCGGAACCAGAGAGGTCTGTGGGTTCGGTGAGTATGGTCTGGGTCTGTTCCTCGGGTCTGCACCGGGCTCTGGACTGCCTCTCTGGAGCAGTGACCAGCTGATGGGTCATAATCTCTGGACTCTCCATGTCCTCCTTACTGTAACGTTGTACTGTGACTGGGGATAGAGGGAGAGACCATTGTTGCTTCAGACTATTACATTATGTATGGACTAAAACACTACGCCCAGTAATATAATGCATGATGTCAATGTATATCTTGCAAATGACTTAATACTGTAAGCAAATTTTGACCAAATTCATATTAAAAAGCATGGGTCAGGTCTCTTTATTTATATGGTATATGGAGCTCTGACTATGCTCTAGTGCTGTCATTCTGTGGGATGCGTAGGTAGCTGATGCAGCCATGTAGGAACTCCAGGTACAAGTTTAGTGAGTGGGTGACTGTATTCTGTTGTGCCTAGGTGTCCTTGTCCTCACTGACAAAGGGTACTTTGTGTAGTGTGTGTGTGTCCTCACCAACACAGGGGTCACAGGTGTCCGAGGCGCGTGTATAACGGGGCGTGTCTTCCTCTACCAGCTGATTGGTCACCAGGCCTGGGCAGCTGGGTAATATGGCGGGATGCACTTCGCTCTCTATGCCCTCCAACCGCCGGGCAATCCTCTCCTTCCTACACAATCAGACACAGAGTCAAATACACACACACACACACACACACACACACACACACACAGTGACACACACGCACACACAGTGACACACGCACACACAGTGACACACGCACACACAGTGACACACGCACACACAGTGACACACGCACACACAGTGACACACACACACACACACACACAGTGACACACACACACACAGTGACACACACACACACAGTGACACACACACACACAGTGACACACACACACAGTGACACACACACACAGTGACACACACACACAGTGACACACACACACAGTGACACACACACACAGTGACACACACACACAGTGACACACACACAGTGACACACACAGTGACACACACAGTGACACACACAGTGACACACACAGTGACACACACACGTTCTCATCCATGACGCATATCTCGGTTGTACCTGTTCATTTCCCAGTCACAGCTAGTGCTTGGGCTGATGCCTTCAAAACGCTTCCTCAATTCTGAAACTGGACAGATGAAAACACAGGTAGGTTAAACAGGATAAAACTGGAAAGTAGAGAATAAAGTCTACTCAATTCAGTAGTCATTATAAGAGAGAGACACACTTCACAGCAGATGAGGATGGACAGTTTAAGCTCACATTAGTGAGTTTACTGTAAGTTCAAACCGATCTTGGACAGGCTACTGTCACACCTAGAGCAAGAATAGATCTCGGTTTGTTTGTGGGTCTTGTTATAAGGAGGTGCCGATTCCTCCAGTAGCAGACTCTGTTCTCTACAACACAGTGACAAATCGCTGAGAGACACATTCACAAGGAACTGACAAAATCTGCATCCCGCTTTGATAATAGAAAGAGTCCAATCTGCTACTGACTAATTGACTTAGTTAAAGAAGTAGTTACACTCCGAATATTTCATGTGATTGATCGAGCCCTACATAGAGACCGAGAGATCACACAAAATGCACCCAGACCCATAGGCTGTGTTTACACAGGCAGCCCAATTCTCATCTTCTGGGCAATTATTAGCGAAAGATCTAATCTGATTGTTCAAAATACTAATTACAGGCAAAAAGAACAGAATTGGTCTGCCTGTGTAAACACAGCCAGAGCAGGGCAGTCAGGTAATGGCCTATTGGGTTGGACTGAACCGGACAGCCCCTCTAGGGGGACAGACAGACAGAGTCCTATCCATGAGCTAGTAGGAAAGGAGCTGCACTGTAGTCAGGATAAACAGAACAGTACAGCTTGTTACGTGTGTTACTGCTGGACACCACATGTAATAAAGCAACTTTTCAATACACAACAGAAACAAAACAACCAAACGCACTCCAAGTGCCATGTGCCCTGGCCTCTCTGTGTGAGCACACATTGAGAGAAACCGAAAATGTTACCTAAAATTATCGACACCGACCAAACAGAACAATTATCGTGGACATTTTGCTGATATCGTTTAATATTATAAATAAACTTTAGGGCCCTACTAGAGAAATGAGATGTTAGAAATTAAATAATTTTGATTGTTAACGGAGAAATTGATAGCTACAACATTCAATGTAGTAGTACAAGTTTAAGGGTAAATAACTGTAAATAACTGTGGTGCACATTCATGGTATGAACTTAACGTTTTATTTATCACTATCGTGACAATTCAGTCAATTTACCGCGATATGGATCGCCCAGGGCCCGTTTTTCCGATAGCGATGGAACTTAGGCGTACCAGTGTTTTAATAATGCATCTTTCCTACAACAGCCGAAGATGTAACATGCGTTTCCCACAACATCGCACAGGGAGAACGGTCGCTAAGTGCATCGTTGGAGCATGTGTCGATACTGATAGGATCGAAAGAAAGGGAGAGCTGCTCTTGGATCAGCTTTCTTCATTCAAATCTTTCCTTAACATTACAATTATTTCACATTATCGACAACATCAGCTCCTAGAGATATTACTACCTACAGCTGCAAATATTAAGGCAGCTTATTCTATAATTCCCCAATAAATTGCACTAAAATCACCGATTTGGCACATCATTGCGCACATGTTAGGCTACTCAAGAAATAGATTGAGACAAATTACAGACACTAGCCTACAATTAGCAAAATAACAATTGATTGAACATGAAA
Organism: Oncorhynchus kisutch; assembly: GCF_002021735.2. Classification (NCBI taxonomy): domain Eukaryota; kingdom Metazoa; phylum Chordata; class Actinopteri; order Salmoniformes; family Salmonidae; genus Oncorhynchus; species Oncorhynchus kisutch. Next base: position 52,762,227 of record NC_034184.2, on the reverse strand, counting down.
TGTATTTCAATGTGATTGAAATAGGCCTAAAGCCTACTGTTTATATTTTAATGCATTCATCTCAGTTTTCATTTGAAACGTATTTTATTCATTGTTTCTTTGTAACACTTGCATAGAGAACTTTGTATTTATAGTCAACTTTGTTCTGAAGTTAATCAGATGAGTAACCTTTATTTAACTAGGCAAGTCATTTAAGAACAAATTCTTATTTACTATGACGGCCTACACCGGCCAAACCCGGATGACGCTGGGCCAATTGTGCACCGGCCTATGGGACTCCCAATCACGGCCGGTTGTGATACAGCCTGGATTCGAACCAGGGTGTCTGTAGCACGAAGATGCAGTGCCCACTCGGGAGCCTGAGAGATGGATAATCCATGTGATTCTACATTTAGTGGAGAACTCGCGTGTATAATGTGATGCGGGAGAGCAAAAGGCATCTAACGAAGCACTTAGCTGTTCTACGAGTGGTCTGAGGCAGGCATTAGCGTACAAGTGTTTTGAAGTGCTTACATACTGTTCACATGAAAAAAATATTTATATTATTTCTGACTGAACCTTGTCAAAGCAGTAAGCACCCTCAGTTACACAACAGGCACCACTTCCCTCAACCCTGGGAAAGTATCCTTTGTTCGAGAATATGCCCCAAATGGCATTCCCTTTGTAGTGCACAACTTTTGACAAGGGCCAAAAGGGCTTTGGTCAAATGTAGTGCACTATATAGAGAATAGGGTGCCATTTGAGATGTAAACTTTGTCAGATAGAGTCATGTGTTTCATGCAGCACAGCATGCCGAAATAGAAAGCCCCGAGTCACCTTTAGGGAGGCTTGCCAAGAGATTTACATCTATATCCTTGGTGTTCTTGGCCAGGGTATTTTTCTCTTCGAACAAGAACACTTTCTGGAAGCTGCAGGGGGACACAAATATAAACAGAACATCTCAGTCAGTCATAACCAATTATATATATAAACACTAGATTGCTGATGCTATGTACAGTCGTGGCCAAAAGTTTGGAGAATGACAAATATTAATTTCCACAAAGTTTGCTGATTCAGTGTCTTCATATATTTTTGTCAGATGTTACTATGGAATACTGAAGTATAATTACAAGCATTTCATATGTGTCAAAGGCTTTTATCGACAATTACATGAAGTTGATGCAAAGATTAAATATTTGCAGTGTTGACCCTTCTTTTTCAAGACCTCTGCAATCTGCCCTGGTATGCTGTCAATTAACTTCTGGGCCGCATCCTGACTGATGGCAGCCCATTCTTGCATAATCAATGCTTGGAGTTTGTCAGAATGTGTGGAGATGGTCAGAATGTTTGGGTTTTGTTTCGCCACTTGCCTCTTGAGGATTGACCACAATTTCTCAATGGGATTAAGGTCTGGGGAGTTTCCTGGCGATGGACCCAAAATATCGATGTTTTGTTCCCCGAGCCACTTAGTTATCACTTTTGCCTTATGGCAAGGTGCTCCATCATGCTGGAAAAGGCATTGTTTGTCACCAAACTGTTCCTGGATGGTTGGGAGAAGTTGCTCTCAGAGGATGTGCTAGTACCATTCTTCATTCATGGCTGTGTTCTTAGGCAAGATTGTGAGTGAGCCCAATCCCTTGGCTGAAAAGCAATCCCACACATGAATGTTCTCAGGATGCTTTACTGTTGGCATGACACAGGACTGATGGTAGCACTCACCTTGTCTTCTCCGGACAAGCTTTTTCCGGATGCCCCAAACAATCCGAAAGGGGGTTCATCAGAGAAAATGACTTTACCCCAGTCCTCAGCAGTCTAATCCCTGTACCTTTTGCAGAATATCAGTCTGTCCCTGATGTTTTTCCTGGAGAGAAGTGGCTTCTTTGCTGCCCTTCTTGACACCAGGCCATCCTCCAAAAGTATTTGCCTCACTGTGCATGCAGATGCGCTCACACCTGCCTGCTGCCATTCCTGAGCAAGCTCTGTACTGTTGGTGCCCCGATCCCACAGCTGAATCAACTTTAGGAGACGGTCCTGGCGCTTGCTGGACTTTCTTGTGCGCCCTGAAGCCTTCTTCACATCAATTGAACCGCTCTCCTTGAAGTTCTTGATGATCCAATAAATGGTTGATTTAGGTGCAATCTTACTGGCAGCAATATCCTTGCCTGTGAAGCCCTTTTGTGCAAAGCAATGATGACGGCACGTGTTTCCTTGCAGGTAACCATGGTTGACAGAGGAAGAACAATGATTCCAAGCACCACCCTCCTTTTGAAGCTTCCAGTCTGTTATTCGAACTCAATCAGCATGACAGAATGATCTCCAGCCTTGTCCTCGTCAACACGAGAGAATCACTGACATCACTGTCAGCTGGTCCTTTCGCGGCAGGGCTAAAATGCAGTGGAAATGTTTTTGGGGGGATTCAGTTCATTTGTATGGCAAAGAGGGACTTTGCAATTAATTGCAATTCATCTGATCACTCTTTGTAACATTCTGGAGTATATGCAAATTGGCATCATACAAACTGAGGCAGCAGACTTTGTGAAAATTAATATTTGTGTCATTCTCAAAACTTTTGGCCACAACTGTATTGGTCAATGAAAGGCTTTGAAGCTACCGGTCGGCCATATTGGTTCTTCTCAGAAGACGCAGTCCTCCATAGGAATTAATAGAATTATACAATATTTCAATTATATATGCTAAGGACAAAATGACACGTATTTAAGTATCTTGTTGTGGTAGTGGGGACAGTAACATTAGTGCTCTCCAAAAATGTTTTGTTAAAATGTTGAAACAAATGTTTTTCTATATTTCAATGTTTTTATTTCTATGTTTAGCTCACGTAATATAATTTTAAAGTATACATTAAGGCGTCTGTCATAGAATAAATGTGGCATAAGCAAATTACATTAATAAATGCATTTCTACAGCTTACAAAATATATTTTTTTGTTACAAACGGTTGGGGAGTAGTAAAATAGAGGAGCAGCGGTTTCAAATCAGCTCCCCCTGTCAGTCATCTAGTGTGCATAGTATATAAATAATTGGTCAGAACAATGTCCATGGGTTCATTTCAGTAAGCAGAAATTAACTATGTAATAATATTCTGGTTGCATCTCAAATGCCACCCTATTCTCTGTAGTGCACTACCCAAAAGTATTGATATAGGGAATAGGGTAAAAACAATGCACTGAAAGAGGAATCAATGGCTGGGTTAGAAAACGGGGGAACTGGATTCTTAGGTCATGAGGACATCCAAATGTTAAAAAATATATATTTGGAAGAGAGAGAGAGAATCTAAATAGCCGACCAGTAAATCTTGGCCCTAAGTTCTTCCTATTAGCAACTAAAATAAGTCATTATCAAAACTATGTGCAGTTATTTTCAGTAATAGGCTGATTACATCAAAGTCGTAGATCCTGTTGATCTATTCACACTGACTCAAATCTAAGGCACCTGTTATGTCTATTGACGTTACGTCTATCCATTACCATTGTCTATCCATTGTCTACATGTTACGTCTAACTATTACCATTGTCTATCCATTGTCTACATGTTACGTCTATCCATTACGGATGGGAAAAGAATACCGTTGAAAATATTAGATGTGCAAGGATACTGTATACAGAACTGAAACAAGACACAAATATTTATATTATCCATGAAAATAGCATCTTACCTAAGAGCCCTCTTCTGTAAAAGTCTTGCCTTCCCAAGTTTGATGGGGGTCTCACTCCCAAGTTCTAGAGAGAAAACATAATTTAGACTTTAAGACCATACTCAGTTCTTCATCACTGGAGTGAGAGGAGACGGACCATTCACAAAGGCCTAACTTTAAATTTTTAATGAAAAACGTTAAAACGAGTGTATTAGAGGCATCTTAAGGTCATTCAACAACATGTCTCTATGCATGACATTAGTCATGTGGACTTGCAGCACTGCAGAGGAATTAAATACATTAGAAAACTAAAACATGTTTTATTGAATCATGTTGAACAATAAGATATGTGCAGCCTTTGGGTTGTAAATGAGAACAATGTATCTGTGTGCACATCCAAAATTACACCTATTCCCTATATACTGAAGTACTTTTCAACAGAGCCGCAGACAAGTGTTTATTTGAAAATGAAACCAGGTGAGAGTTGAGACAGCTAACTCACAAAGACACATGCACGCACACAGTAAACTGCGGTACAGCTCTTTCTAAAGTGGCTTGTCTCTATGTCGTCACAGCTCAAGGCGTTAGAGGTTTGATTGCTTTTCATTGAGACGGATTGGATTCTTTAAAGTCTGATCACATGTAGGACTGGCACAATTAACCATGTAACCAACGGTCACGGCCGGATGTGATGAAGCCTGGATTCGAAATCAGGTGGCGCCTGTTGTACTGAGATGCAGTGTCTTAGTCCATTGCGCCACTCGGGAGCCCATCGTGCGGTTAAGTCCGTTTCTGTGGAAACATGGATTCTTTACAACGTGATTTTTGTTGCTCCTTGCTGAAACAAGCAAGGTGCTGTAGCAAAAAAAGTATTCAGTTGCCTAGGGAACACATCCTAGATTGCCTGCACTGGCACACATAGAAATAGAATGAATAAAACTGGCTTGGAATAAAAAGATGAATAAAACCTCTAACCCTGGCACTTTGACTGAGTACATGTGTACACTCGCAATGGCTGCCGGGTATTGTGATGCAATATTTTCCATGGTAATGGTAAATACTGTTCATTCAAGTGATGTTAACTGATGTGGCTCATGAACATGGAAGGAATCAACAAATCACATATTGATGGGTACACTTTCTCATTTGCTCCTATGGGTACATTCGCAATGGCCACCAGTCCACCCATTATGCCAACATGGACCGTTATATTCATTCTGTCTATGGCAGCCCATGCAGGCAAGAGTGGAGGAGATAAGAAAATGTGCGGAATTTTGTTTCATAGATTTTTTTATTTTATTGTGCTTTTCGAACAGTTAAGAAGACCACGGTCACTTGGCTGCCCAATTAAGGTCCTCCAAATTTCCATGAACATCACAGCCCTAATCACATGTCATGGTTGTTTCTTTGTGAGTGTGTGGCAGCACCTACCAACTCTACCCAATAGAAGCCTCTCTATGAGAGCAAAATACAGAGGAGAGTACAAGCAATTCAAATTAAATACACTGTAACCAACCCTCACACATAGAAAAAGGCTAATCAGTCACCTAACTCATGACACAGGCGCATCGAAGTGCCAGCCACCATCGATGCAAAGACAGTTGTCAAGCTCTGCCCTAATACAACACATAAACATCATAGTTCCTATGAAGAAAGCAGCAGCCTTGAATATGTGCAAACACCATTTTAGACGTAGAAAGACAAAAACAATGGAGACCATTTAAAGTCAATGTTGCGGTAGTATGGCCATCAAGTCTTGAATTTGCTTTGACATACAATGCCTTCAGAAAGTATTCACACCACTTGACTTTTTTACAATTTTGTTGTGTTACATCCTGCATTTAAAATGGATTAAATTAAGATTTTGTGTCACTGGCTTACACACAATACCGCATGTCAAAGTGGAATTATGTTTAGACATTTTTTACAAATGAATGAAAAATGAATTGCTGAAAATGTCTGGAGTCAATAAGGATTCAACACCTTTGTTATGGCAAGCCTAAATACACTACATGACCAAAATTAAGTACACCTGCTCGTCAAATAACTCATTCCAAAATCAGGAGCATTAATAGGGAGTTGGTCCCCCCTTTTCTGCTACAACAGCCTCCACTCTTCTAGGAAGGCTTTCCACTAGATGTTGGAACATTGCTGCGGGTACTTGCTTCCATTCCATTCAGTTTGGAACTTTGTAGTGAGTTTTGCAACCGATGACAGACGATTTTTATACACTATGCACTTCAGAACTCAGCGGCACGGTCTTTGAGCTGGTGTGGCTTACAACTTCATGGCTGTGCTGATGTTGCTCAAAGACATTTCCACTTGACAATAACAGCACATACAGTTAACCCGGGCAGCTCTAGCAGGGCATAAATTTGACAAACAGACTTGTTGCAAAGGCTAGAAGGGGTGTCCACAAAAGCCACGGCCCTTGCAGAGGGGAACCACTACTTCTCTGCAAGGGGGGAACCACTACTTCAAGGTCTCAGAGCAAGTGACGTCACCGATCGAAACGCTATTAGCGCGCACCACCGCTAACTAGCCAGCCATTTCACAGGTCCCTCAGTACAGCATTGACACAGATTCAACCACAAAGACCAGGGAGGTTTTCCAATGCCTCGCAAAGGGCACCTATTGGTAGATATTTTGTTTTTAAAGCAAACATTGAATACAGTGATGATTTTAGCATGTAAATCTTGGTGGGGCAAACTCAAACTGCCAGCAAAGCCACAACACTAAACAATACATTAATTGCACTATAAAAGGTGACAAACGGTGCCCACAAACTGTTAGGGCCTACATAAAGCTGTCCCAACAGCAGAGCTTTCTTTTCAGCACCGTGGAGTGAATCATTACAACTGCTACACCTGGATATCAGCGGAGCCTTGTCTGGCAGCGAAACAGTTAATTCAGTCAATATGGCTAACTTGCTTAAACAAATGTGGTTTCTACTGACAATTGAGATATACAAACATGGCATAAGGGGACGACGAACGGATAAGAGACAATCCGTCATTTCACTTATAGACAAACTATTTGTTCAGCACTTTTGAAATGTACAGCGACAGTATTATCCCTGTACACCAAGTCAGAACTGTAGGATTAATAAAGGGGACATGAAAGCTCTTACAATATTTGATGGCATTTCTCTAAAACAGGCTATAAACTACATGTGCATCACCAAGTCAGAAAAGTAGGCTAAGTTATTAGGGTGAGGCACATGGGCTACTAACAGCTTACTGCACAACATACACTTAGTATTACTTTCTTAGCTTCAGTATACATGTCTCCCTGGCATATTACATTATTTATGCAACAGCATACAATACATTTTTGGACTCACCTTATTGTGATGTGCTCACTTGAAAAGAAAGTTGGCGCAGCAGTCATCAAACGTTGTCAAAGTATTTCATTCTCTGGAGATTATAGTGCTTTCAAAACAACAGGGAATTAAGGGAAAAACAAGGTCGAATCATGATGTCAGTGATCTTCAGGCCGATCATTAAGTTTGCCGATGACACAACCTGCGTTCCCGACTTGGAATTCCGAATTGGATGACTATTCAAAACGTATTTTCCCCAGTCATAGCTAAAAAATGTCCCCCTCCAGAGTTCCCAGTTGTCTTGAAAGTGGCAGAAGTCATGCTGGATTGACAGCATGGCCAATGTAATCAAACTTTTCTGGCCCATGGTGTTGAATGTTTATCCTTTAATGCTTGGAAGAGAGACCCTTAAACCCAGACTTGAACCACACAGCCACTCCACTGAATAGCAGGCTTGTGATTGCTTTGCAACACTTGCAGTTAGCCACTGATTCCTTCCAAACCACTCATTGTTGAATTTGCGATTTCCAACTTGTTGTGTAATGTCCAATGGCCGATGAGCACCGATACATTTGACCTATAATTTGCGAGTAGATTGTCGACGTGATTCATGATAATGACTGCTTGTCTAGCTTGCTAGCTAAGATTTGGAAAGTATGATATTGACATGATCAGTCCAATCAAAGCTACGGTAGATGTAACATGATTTGACGTCATTCTATCTGTGGCCAATGACCTTGAGCCTTTTAGGATGGGCACTTCGAATGTAACTCAAGGGGCTTGAATTTTTCAGTTCTCCCCGTAGATTTTGAGGTGACGTAGTGTCCTCATCAATGAGCCATGAGCCAATCACGGCCCAACTAGAGTACATTACCAACCCCAATGATCAGCATTTTCCGCTGGCTGCCCCTCCACCACAGAAAGCACTAAGCTAGGCTGAAACACCTGCATTTTGGAGCTGCCTTACTCAAGGAAGCAAAAAAGAGACCATGTTTGTATACAGCTTTATTTACTCAATTATTTAATTCTAAACAATGTTTGCAAACTGATATGTGACACAAATGAATTCCAAAATAACATTGAAAACAAGCAGCAACATTTTTTAAAATATATATATATATATATTTTACACACACACACCTCTCGCAAAGTTTTCAAACCCCTTGACTTTTTCCACATTTTGTTAAATTACAGCCTTATTCTAAAATGGATTAAATAAAACTTTTTCCTCACCAATTTACACAAAATACCCCATAATGATGAAGCGAAAAATTAAATATAATATTTACATAAGTATTCAGACCCGTTGCTATGAGAGTCAAAATGTACTATGCATAGATGATAACAACAGAGAGTAGCAGCAGTGTAAAAGATGGGGGGCAATGCACATACTCTGGGTAGCCATTTGATTAGGTGTTCAGGAGTCTTATGGCTTGGAGGTAGAAGCTGTTTAGAATCTCTTGGCGCTCTGGTACTGCTTGCCATGCGATAGCAGAGAGAACAGTCTATAACTTGGGTGGCTGGAGTCTTTGACCATTTTTAGGGCCTTCCTCTGACACCGCCTGGTATAGAGGTCCTGGATGGCAGGAAGCTTGGGCCCAGTGATGTACTGGGCCATTCGCACTACCCTCTGTAGTGCCTTGAAGTCAGAGGCTGAGCAGTTGCCATACAAGGCAGTGATGCAACAAGTCAGGATGCTCTCGATGGTGCAGCTGTAGAACATTTTGAGGATCTGAGGACCATTGAAAATATTTTCAGTCTTCTGATGGGGAATAGGTTTTGTCATGTCCTATTCACAACTGTCTTGGTGTGCTTGGACCATGTTAGTTTGTTGGTGATGTGGACGCCAAGGAACTTGAAGCTCTCAACCTGCTCCACTGCAGCCCCATCGATGAGAATGGGGGCGTGCTTGGTCATCTTTTTCCTGAAGTCTTGATCACGATGAGGGAGAGGTTGTTGTCTTGGCACCACACGGCCAGGTCTCTGACCTCCTCCCAGGCTGTCTTGTCATTGCGTCATCTGCAAACTTAATGATGGTGTTTGAGTCGTGCCTGGCCGTGCAGTCATATGCGTGAACAGGGAGTCCAGGAGGGACTGAGCACGCACCCCTGAGGGACCCCTGTGTTGAAGATCAGCGTGGCGGATGTGTTGTTACCTACCATTACCACCTGGGGGCAGCCTGTCAGGATGTCCAGGATCCAGATGCAGAGGGATGTGTTTAGTCCCAGGATCCTTAGCTTAGTGATGAGCTTTGAGGGTACGCTGAGCAGTAGTTAATGAATAGCATTCTCACGTACAGTTGATGTCGGAAGTTAACATACACCTTAGCCAAATACATTTCAACTCAGTTTTTCACAAATCCTGACATTTAATCCTAGTACAAATTCCCTGTCTTATGTCAGTTAGGATCACCACTTTATTTTAAGAATGTGAAACGTCAGAATAATAGTAGAGAGAATCATTTATTTCAGCGTTTATTTCTTTCATCACATTCCCAGTGGGTCAGAAGTTTACATCCACTCAATAAGTATTTGGTAGCATTGACTTTAAAAATTGGGTCAAACATTTTGGGGAGCCTTCCACAAGCTTCCCACAATAAGTTGGGTGAATCGCACACGCTTTTTCAGTTCTGCCCACAATTTGTCTATAGGATTGAGGTCAGGGCTTTGTGATGAACACTCCAATACCTTGACTTTGTTGTCCTTAAGCCATTTTGCCACAACTTTGGAAGTATGCTTGGGGTCATTGTTCATTTAGAAGAACCATTTGCGACCAAGCTTTATCTTCCTGGCTGATGTCTTGAGATGTTGCTGTTGCTTCAATATCCACATAATTGTCCTCCCTTATGAAGCCATCTATTTTGTGAAGTGCACCAGTCCCTCCTGCAACAAAGCACCCCCACAACATGATGCTGCCACCCCCGTGCTTCGCAGTTGGGAGGGTGTTCTTCGGATTGCAAGCCTCCTCCTTTTTCCTCCAAACATAACAACGGTCATTATGGCTAAACAGTTATATTTTTGTTTCATCAGACCAGAGGACATTTCTCCAAAAAGTACGATCTTTGTCGCCATGTGCAGTTGCAAACCGTAGTCTGGCTTTTTTATGGCGGTTTTGGAGCAGTGGCTTCTTCCTTGCTGAGCGGCCTTTCAGGTTATGTCGATATAGGACTTGTTTCACTGTGGATATAGATATGTTTTAACCTGTTTCCTCCAGCATCTTCACAAGGTCCTTTGCTGTTGTTCTGGGATTGATTTGCACTCTTTGCACCAAAGTACGTTCATCTCTTCCTGAGTGGTATGACGGCTGCATGGTCCCATGGTGTTTATACTTGCGTATTATTGTTTGTACATATGAACGTGGTACCTTCAGACATTTGGAAATTGCTCCCAAGGATGAACCAGACTTTTGGAAGTCTACAATTGTTTTTCTAAGGTCTTGGCTGATTTCTTTTCCCATGATGTCAAGCAAAAAGTTTGAAGGTAGGCCTTGAAATACATCCACAGGTACACCTCCAACTGACTCAAATGATGTCAATTAGCCTAACAGAAGCTTCTAAAGCCATGACATAATTTTCTGTAATTTTCCAAGCTGTTTAAAAGCACAGTCAACTTAGTCTATGTACGTTAACTTCTGACCCACTGGAATTGTGATAAAGTGAATTATAAAGTGAAATAATCGGTCTGTAAACAATTGTTCGAAGAATTACTTGTGTCATGCACAAAGTAGATGTCCTAACCAACTTGCCAAAATGATAGTTTGTTAACAAGTCATTTGTGGAGTGGTTTAAAATGGAGTTTTAATGTATGTAGACTTCTGACTTTCACTGTAGGTGTTCCTTTTGTCCAGGAGGGACAGTGCAGTGTGGAGTGCAATATAGATTGCATCATCTGTGGATCTGTTTGGGCAGTACGCAAATTGGAGTGGGTCTAGGGTCTCTTTGGATAATGGTGTTGATGTGAGCCATTACCAGCATTTCAAAGCACTTCATGGCTACGGATGTGAGTGCTGTAGTCATTTAGGCAGGTTTCCTTAGTGTTCTTGGGCACAGGGAATATGGTGGTCTGCTTTAAACATGTTGGTATTACACTCAATCAGGGACATGTTGAAAATGTCAGTGAAGACACCTGCCAGTTGGTCAGCCTGGAGCACACGTCCTGGTAATCCATCTGGCCCAGCGGCCTTGTGAATGTGAATCATGTCAGCTATGGAGAGTGTGATCACACAGTCGTCCGGAACAGCTGATGCCCTCATGCATGCCTCAGTGTTGCTTGCCTTGACGCGAGCATAGAAGTGATTTGGCACGTTTGGTAGGCTCGTGACACTGGGCAGCTCGTGGCTGTGCTTCCATTTTTAGTCTGTAATAGTTAGCAAGCCCTGCCACATAAGACGAGCATCGGAGCCGGTGTAATATTATTCAATCTTAGCGCTTTACCTGTTTGATGGATCGTCAGAGGGCATAGCAGGATTTCTTATAAGCTTCCAGGTTAGAGTCCCGCACCGTAAAAGCGGCAGCTCTATCTTTTAGCCCAGTGCAAATGTTTCCATGGCTTCTGGTTGGGGTATATATGTACAGTCACTGTGGGGACGACGACCTCGATTCACTTATTGATAAGGTCAGTGACTGATGTGGTGTACTCCTCAATGCCATCGGAAGAATCCCGGAACATGTTCCAGACTGTGATAGCAAAAAAGTCCTGTAGTTTACCATCTGCTTCATCTGACCACTTTTTTATAGACCGAGTCACTATAGCTAGTAAGCAGGAATCAGGAGGATAGAATTGTGGTCAGATTTACGAAATAGAGGGGGAGCTTTTTATTCATCTCTGTGTGTGGAGTACAGGTGATTTAGAATGTTTTTCCCTCTGGTTGCGCATTTAACATGTCGATAGAAATTAGGTAAAACTGATTTAAGTTTCCCTGCATGAAAAGTCTCCGGCGACTAGGAGCTCCGGCCTCTGGGTGAGCGGTTTCCTGTTTTCTTATTTCCTTATACAGCTGACTGAGTGCAGTCAGTGCCCACGTCCGTCTGTGGTGGCAAATAAACAGCCACGAAAAGTATAGATGAAAACTCTTGGCAAATAGTGTGGTCTACAGTTTATCATACGATAATCTACTTCAGTCAAGCAAAATCTAGAGGCTTCCCCTACAAATCAGCCGGGCTAGACAATATGGACCCTTTTTCTAAAATTATCTGCCGAAATTGTTGCAACCCCTATTACTTGCCTGTTCAACCTCTCTTTCGTGTTGTCTGAGTTTCCCAAAGATTGGAAAGCAGCTGCTGTCATCCCCCTCTTCAAAGGGGGGGGACACTCTTGACCCAAACTGCTACAGACCTATATCTATCCTACCCTGCCTTTCTAAGGTCTTCGAAAGCCAAGTCAACAAACAGATTACCGACCATTTCGAATCCCACCGCACCTTCTCCGCTATGCAATCTGGTTTCAGAGCTGGTCATGGGTGCACCTAAACCATGCTCAAGGTCCTAAACGATATCTTAACCTCCATCGATAAGAAACAATACTGTGCAGCCGTATTCATTGAACAGGCCAAGGCTTTCGACTCTGTCAATCACCACATTCTTATCGGCAGACTCAGTAGCCTTGGTTTCTCAAATGAATGCCTCGCCTGGTTCACCAACTACTTCTCTGATAGAGTTCAGTGTATCAAATTGGAGGGCCTGTTGTCTCTGGCAGCCTCTATGGGGGTGCCACAGGGTTCAATTCTTGGGCCGACTCTCTTCTCTGTATACATCAATGAGGTCGATCTTGCTGCTGGTGAGTCTCTGATCCACCTCTACGCAGACGACACCATTCTGTATACTTCTGGCCCTTCTTTGGACACTGTGTTAACAACCCTCCAGACGAGCTTCAATGCCATACAACTCTCCTTCCGTGGCCTCCAACTGCTCTTAAATACAAGTAAAACTAAATGCATGCTCTTCAACCGATCGCTGCCTGCACCTGCCCGCCCGTCCAGCATCACTACTCTGGACTGTGGACAACTACAAATACCTAGGTGTCTGGTTAGACTGTAAACTCTCCTTCCAGACTCACATCAAACATCTCCAATCCAAAGTTATATCTAGAATTGGCTTCCTATTTCGCAACAAAGCATCGTTCACTCATGCTGCCAAACATACCCTCGTAAAACTGACCATCCTACCGATCCTCGACTTCGGCGATGTCATTTACAAAATAGCCTCCAATACCCTACTCAATAATTTGGATGCAGTCTATCACAGTGCCATCTGTTTTGTCACCAAAGCCCCATATACTACTCACCACTGCGACCTGTACGCTCTCGTTGGCTGGCCCTCGCTTCATACTCGTCGCCTAACCCACTGGCTCCAGGTCACCTACAAGACCCTGCTAGGTAAAGTCCCCCCTTATCTCAGCTCGTTGGTCACCATAGCAGCACCCACCTGTAGCACGCGCTCTAGCAGGTATATCTCTCTGGTCACCCCCCAAAGTCAATTCCTCCTTTGGCCGCCTCTCCTTCTAGTTCTCTACTGCCAATGACTGGAACGAACTACAAAAATCTCTGAAACTGGAAACCCTTATCTCCCTCACTAGCTTTAAGCACCAGCTGTCAGAGCAGCTGACAGATTACTGTACCTGTACATAGCCCATCTATAATTTAGCCCAAACAACTACCTCTTCCTCTACTGTATTTATTTATTTTGCTCCTTTGCACATTCTTCCACTGCAAATCTACCATTCCAGTGTTTTACTTGCTATATTGTATTTACCTCGCCACCATGGACTTTTTTTGCCTTTACCTCCCTTATCTCACATCATTTGCTCACATTGTATTTAGACTTATTTTTCTACTGTATTATTGACTGTATGTTTGTTTTACTCCATGTGTAACTCTGTTGTTGCATGTGTCGAACTGCTTTGCTTTATCTTGGCCAGGTCGCAATTGTAAATGAGAACTTGTTCTCAACTTGCCTACCTGGTTAAATTAAGGTGAAATAAAATTTAAAATAAAAAAATATTTAGTGCACCAGCTGTTTACAAATATGCACAGACTGCCTGCCCTCGTCTTACCGGAGTGTGCTGTTCTATCTAGCCAGTGCAGCATATATCCTGCTAGCTGAATATCCATGACCTCATTCAGCCACGATTCCATGAAACTTAAGATGTTACAGTTTTTGATGTCCTGTTGGTAGGATATTCGTGATCGTACCTCGTCTAATTTATTGTCCAATGATTGTACGTTAGCAAGTAATATTGACGGTAACGGCAGCTTTCCCACTCGCCTTCTCTGGATCCTTATGAGGCACCCCACTCTGTGTGCTCTGTACCTGCGTCTCTTTATCTTGCCAATAACGGGGATGTCGGCCTTGTTGGGTGTTCGCAGTATATCCTGTGCTTCCTGCTTGTTGAAGAAAAAATATGTGTCTAATCCGAGGCGACTGATCGCTGTCCTGATATCCAGAAGCTCTTGTTGCCGTAAGATATGGTGGCAGAAACATTATGTACAAATTATTTACAAAAGTTTTCCGTAAAAACATACTAGCTCAGGCCTTAAACATCCCTCTCATATTGTAGCCTACAGGTAATTTTACTAGCTGATAAAGTGACAGGGATAGATAAATATCAGAGAACGAAAACAACAATGTATTCATGTACACTTCTGTTAATCTTCTCCATCAGTAGCTAGGTTTCTCTCCAATTAGCATCAGGTTTTTATGCAAGTATTCTAGAATCCGCGTATCCGTAATCCAAAATATGCGTAATTTCCACCAAACAAACTTGTTTCATATAAAAATCAGTGTGTGATGACATAAGCAAAAAATAAATTTTGTGTGCACTAAGTTTTCATGAATCAAATAAAAATTGAAAGTTGAATGTGTTTCCATTGCATTTTCAACTCTACCGATAGTTTTGTGTTAAATAACAAATGTGCCTGCTCTGGTCTTGGCACATGTGCTCCAGCCAACAGCTTGCAGATAGCCTACTGTAGGCTAGTCTACATGGAATTATTACGGAAAACAGCGAGAATATTTATTTTTTAAACAGCAGTCAAGCAACGATCATCATATCACCAGAATAAGACAGACAATATTTATTTGGAAAGGAGCATCAAGATCACCATGCACTTTCACCACCCTGTGAAGTTAATCGTAACTTATTTCATCTGTGGCCTAACAAACTGCAAGGTTTCCCGAGTCATAGTGGGCGGACCACACACACACACCATATTGTCGCGTGACTTCAAGTTTACTTCGATGGTATGGTTATTATATCAATATTTGCGCATAAAGACGTTTCCACCACCATTTCTAGCGTAATAAATTTTACAGACACAAAAATAACCCACCATGTCGAACTAACCTGTCGGCATTTTTTTATTTTTTATAAAACGTCCTGTTTCCATTATAGCGGTCATTATTATTTTTCTTAAGGTATGACTTTACTCACCTAAAAACTGTGAATGGAAACGTGGTTAATTATGTAGGCAAAACATTTTAACTTAAAGGAACTGTATACCCCATTTTAAGAATATACAGTACTTATTGGTTCTTTACTGCACACCAGATCCACTGATGACGCAATCTCAATTGCACTCCACACTGCCCTTTCCCACCTGGACAAAAGGAACACC
Source organism: Oncorhynchus kisutch (assembly GCF_002021735.2). Taxonomy (NCBI): domain Eukaryota; kingdom Metazoa; phylum Chordata; class Actinopteri; order Salmoniformes; family Salmonidae; genus Oncorhynchus; species Oncorhynchus kisutch. Next base: position 52,746,665 of record NC_034184.2, on the reverse strand, counting down.
TGTGAGAGAATACTGTTTGTTTACCACAGCTCAGCGTTCAACACCATAGCTTAGTAATGAGCTTTATGGGAACTAAGGACCCTGGGACTAAACACCTCCCTCTGCAACTGGATCCTAGACTTCCTGTTGGACCACCTGGGGACGGCAAGGGTAGGCAGCAATACATCTGCCACGCTGATCCTCAACACGGGGGCCCCTCAGGGGTGCTTGCTTAGTCCTGTACTCCCTGTTCACCCATGACTGTGTGGCCAAGCACGACTCCAACACCACCGTTAAGTTTGCTGACGACAACGGTGGTAGGCTCAAGCCTACCACCGGGCTGCATCACAGACAACGATGAGAAAGCCTATAGTGAGGTGGTCAGAGACCTGGCAGTGTGGTGCCAGGACAACAACCTCTCCATCAACGTGAGCAAGACAAAGAAGCTGACTGGACTTCAGGAAAATGAACCCGCCCCCATTCACATTAACAGGCTGTAGTGGAGCATGTTGAGCGCTTTAAATTCCTTGGTGTCCACAACAACAACAAAAATATCATGGTCCAAACGCACCAAGATGTGAAGAGGGCACGACAACGCCTATTCCCCCTCAGGAGACTGGAAACACCGCCTGGTATGGCAACTGCTCGGCATCCGACTAAGGCGCAACAGAGGGTAATGCATACAGCCCAGTACATCACTGGGGCCAACCTCCTGCCATCCAAGACCTCTATACTAGGCGGTATGAGAGGAAGGCCGCAGAAATTGTCAAACTCCAGCCACCCAAGTCAGAGAGCACACTCTGCTACTGCACGGCAAGCGGTGCCGGAGTGCACAGTCTAGGTCCACCCACATTTTTTTTAACACTGCTGCTACTCTGTTTATTATCTACACATAGTCACTTTACCCCTACCTACATGTACATTTAACCCAAATACCTCGACTAACATGTATCCCAGCACTTCGACTCTGTACTGGTACCCCCGGTCTATAGCCTCACTATTGTTATTTTATTGTGTTACTTAAGAAAATATTTACTAAATAAACAAAACTTATTTTCTTAAAACTGCATTGTTGGTTAAGGGCTTGTAAATAAGCATTTCATGGTAAGGTCTACACCCGCTGTGCTCGGCGCATGTGACAAATTACATTTGATTTAACCTGGTCACTAATCTGCTTGTGCAGAGGAATTGGCAAGACACCACAAACAGGCTATACCATACTATCACTGCAGTGTAAAACCACATTTAGCTGTTGAGATCCTAGTGTTAAAATGGTGCTGGATGAGTCAACATGTTGTAGCCTACAGGGGGCATAGAAGGCCATCAGATACATGCCTGTGTTACTTTAACAGCCTCAATGGCAGCATGCAGGTCCATTTAGAGCAGAGGAAAGATAAATAGTAGGAGGGTGCTTCAATGCACTACACATTCCATACACACACACGCATAAAACCACTAAGATGATCACAGACATCCCAACCCTTTGATGTTAAAGATGTAATCTACAGGCCACTAGGGATGCAATAGTGTTATAAGAACACTATATGCACGTAGACAGAGCTATTAAAGTTGCCCTGCACTAGTAAAACATGGGGATGATCTGATTTCATGATTCAATGGAGTCTCACAGGCATACGCCCCCCCTAGGTCTAAGCTGAGATATCAAAAGATCATAGCATAGACTTCATACCACTTTATGGGGCGGCAGGTAGCCTAGTGGTTAGAGCTTTAGGCCAGTAACCGAAAGGTTGCTGGATCGAATCCCTGAGTTGGCAAGGTACGAATCTGTCGTTCTGCCCTTGAACGAGGCAGTTACCCCCTGTTCCATTGTAGGCCGTCATTGTAAATAAGAATTTGTTCTTAACTGACTAGACTAGTTAAATAAAAGGTTCAATTAAAAAAATATATATCAATTTTAATCAAATGTATGTGCTCAACTTCAATAGGTACAGTGACTTCAGAAAGTATTCACACCCCTTTAATTTTTCTACATTTTGTTGTCGTACAAACTGAATAAAAAATGTATTAAATTGAGATGATTTGATCAAATGGTCTGTCTATATACACATAACATGTCATAATTGTCAAAGTGGAATTACATGTCATAAAGTCATAAAAAATGAAAAGCTGGAATGTCTCGAGTCAATAAGTATTCAATAGGACTTCAATAAGTCTAAATAGGTTCAGGAATACAAATCTGTACTCCACACATACAGATCATTTATAAGGTCCATAAGTCAAGCAGTACATTTCAAAAACAGATGCAATCACAAAGAACAGGGAGGTTTTCCAATGCCTCTCAAAGAAGGGCATCTATTGGATATAAAACATGAGACATTAATATCCCTTTGAGCATGGTGAAGTTATTAATTAGACTTTGGGTGGTGTATCAATACACAGTCACTACAAAGACACAGGCGTCCTTCCTAACTCAGTTGCTGGAGAGGAATGAAACTGCTCATTGATTTAGCCATATTTCATTTTCAATAAATTTGCTAAACATTTCTAAATACATGTTTTCACTTTGTCATTATGGGGCAGTGTGTGTAGATGGGTAAAAAGATGTTTTTTTTTAAATAAATGTTGAATTCAGGTTGCAACAAAATATGGAGTAAGTCAAGGGGTTTGAATACTTTCTGAAGGCACAGTAGATCTGATCCTGAATGCCGATTGCTTGAAACTGCATGAGACATGATTTATTTCATGATAAACCTACTGTGTTTGACAGCGAGATGCCCCTTTACTGTTCTATAAGTTATTTATTGCTACAGGCTCTATACACTAATGCTAATACTTGGAGAAGGCAATAATCCCACATTGGGCTTATTAAGTAAGTGTGTGCAGAAAATACTCACTCCATTCAAGAGCATATGTCCCTGCTGAGATGGGATTATCCTGAGCAGAACAGCCCGCGATTAGAGAGCGCCCAAAAGGAAATGTCACTAAAATGACACAACAGGATCACTTACATTACAACTCCGACTACCCCCCCCCCCACCACCACCACAGTTTTGTGTTGAAAATGCCTAACCACTTGTATAATCTTTCGCATACACTTGAAACATGCACACATACCCCACCAGACACGCCACTATGGGTTTCTTCACGAAACCCAATACAAAAACTGATTTTATGCATCGCTCAGTTATGTAGAGCCATGTCATCGTGAAATGCTCTGCCACAAGAGGTTACTCAGATAAAAAGCAAGTTTAGTTTAAAAAAAAAAAATTGAATCACAGTACCTCTCCTCCTACTAAAGATCTAATTTAACTGTATTGTATATAATAATATGTATCTATGAATAGTGTGTAAACAGTATTGTTGTTGTCTCTTGGTGTCTTTCCACTATACATTACCAATCAAAAAGTTCAAAGATTTTTCTTTATTTTTACTATTTTCTAAAGTGTAGAATAATAGTGAAGACATCAAAACTATGGAATCATGTACTAACCAAAACAAAGTGTTAAACAAATCAAAATATATTTTATATTTGAGATTGTTCAAAGTAGCCACCCTTTGACTTGATGAAAGCTTTGCGCACTCATTTCAAATAACAGGTGTGCCTTGTTAAAAGTTCACTGGTGGAATTTCGTTCTTTAACGCGTTTCAGCCAATCAGCTGTGTTGGGGCAAGGTAGGGTTGGTCTACAGAAGATGGTCCATATTATGGCAAGAACATGTAAAATAAGCAAAGAGAAACGAGAATCCATCATTACTTTAAGACATGAATGTCAGTCAATATGGAAAATGTCAAGAAAGTTTCTTTAAGTGCAGTCACATACACCTCCACAGGAAAGGAAGACACAGAGTTACCTCTGCTGCAGAGGATAAGTTCATTAGAGCTAACTGCACCTCAGATTGCAGCCCAAAGAAATGCTTCACAGAGTTCAAGCAACTGACACATCTCAACATCAACTGTTCAAAGGAGACTGCGTGAATCAGGACTTCATGGTTGAATTGCTGCAAAGAAACCACCACTAAAGGATACCAATAATAAGAAGAGAATTGTTTGGGCCAAGAAACACGAGCAATAGACATTTACTGGTGGAAATCTGCTTTTTGGTCTGATTAATCCAAATGTGAGATTTTTGGTTCCAACCACCATGTTTTTGAGACCCAGAGTAGATGAACGGATGATCTCTGCAAGTGTGGTTCCCACTGTAAAGTATGGAGGAGGTGGTGTGATGGTGTGTGGGTGCTTTGCTGGTGACACCGTCAGTGATTTATTTAGAATTTAAGGCACACTTAACCAGCATGGCTACCATAGCATTCTTTATTGCCCCTTTTTTCCACAATTTTGTGGTACCAATTTGGTAGTTGAAGTGTTGTCTCATTGCTGCAACTTCCGTACGGACTCGGGAGAGGCGAAGGTCAAAAGTCATGCGTCCTGCGAAACACGACCCAACCAAGCAGCACTACTTCTTGACACAATGCCCACTTAATCCGGAAACCAGCCTCACCAATGTGTCGGAGGAAACTCTATACTCCTGGTGACTTTGTCAGCGTGCATGCACCCGGCCGGCCACAGGAGTCACTAGAGCGTGATCGGACAAGGACATCCCGGCCAGCCAAACCCTCCCCTAACCTGGACGATGCTGGGCCAATTGTGCGCCTCCCAATGGGTCACCCGGTTGCGACACAGCCTGGACTCGAACCAGGATCTATAGTGGCACAGCTAGCAACAATGCAGTGCCTTAGACCACTGCGCCACTCAGGAGGCCTACCATAGCATTCTGCAGTGATACGCCTTCCCATCTGGCTTGCGCATAGTGGGCCTATCATTTGTTTTTCAATAGGACAATGACCCAAAACACACATCCAGGCTGTGTAAGGGCTATTTGACCAAGGAGAGTGATGGAGTGCAGCCTTAGACAACCTGGCCTCCACAAATCACCCAACCTCAACCGGATTGAGATGGTTTGGGATGAGTTGGACCGCAGATTGAAGGAAAAGCAGCCAACAAGTGCCCAGCATATGTGGGAACTCCTTCAAGAACGTTGGAAAAGCATTCTAGGTGAAGCTGGTTGAGAGAATGCCAAGCATGTGCAAAGCTGTCACCAAGGCAGAGGATGGCTACTTTGAAGAATCTCAAAAGTAACATCGATTTTCATTTGTTTAAACACTTTTTGGTTACTACCTGATTCCATGTGTTATTTCATAATTTTGAAGTCTTCGCTATTATTCTTCAGTGTAGAAAATAGTAAAAATAAAGAAAAACACTTGAATTAGTAGGTATGTACAAACTTTTGATTGTTTGTCTACACACACACACACACACACACACACACAGGGCATTCATAAAGTATTTAGAACCCTGGCTTTTTCCACATTTTGTTTTGTTACAGTCCTATTCTAAAAGGGATTGGGGGAGAAAAAAAATCCCTCATTCTACACACAATAACCCAAAATGTCAAAGCAAAAACACATGCACATTTATTAAAAATAGAAAACTGAAATATTACATTTACATACTGTGGGGCAAAAAAGGATTTAGTCAGCCACCAATTGTGCAAGTTCTCCCACTTAAAAAGATGAGAGGCCTGTAAATTTTCATCATAGGTACACTTCAACTATGACAGACAATTGAGAAAAAAAATAGCAGAAAATCACATTGTAGGATTTTTAATGAATTTATTTGCAAATTATGGTGGAAAATAAGTATTTGGTCAAAAACTAAAGTTAATCTCAATACTTTGTTATATACCCTTTGTTGGCAATGACAGAGGTCAAACGTTTTCTGTAAGTCTTCACAAGGTTCACACACTGTTGCTGGTATTTTGGCCCATTCCTCCATGCAGATCTCCTCTAGAGCAGTGATGTTTTGGGGCTGTTGCTGGGCAACACGGACTTTCAACTCCCTCCAAAGATTTTCTATGGGGTTGAGATCTGGAGACTGGCTAGGCCACTCCAGGACCTTGAAATGCTTCTTACGAAGCCACTCCTTCGTTGCCCGGGCGGTGTGTTTGGGATCATTGTCACGCTGAAAGACCCAGCCACGTTTCATCTTCAATGCCCTTGCTGATGGAAGGAGGTTTTCACTCAAAATCTCACGATACATGGCCCCATTCATTCTTTCCTTTACACGGATCAGTTGTCCTGGTCCCTTTGCAGAAAAACAGCCCCACAGCAAGATGTTTCCACCCCCATGCTTCACAGTAGGTATGGTGTTCTGTGGATGCAACTCAGCATTCTTTGTCCTCCAAACACGACGAGTTGAGTTTTTACCAAAAATTTCTATTTTGATTTCATCTGACCATATGACATTCTCCCAATCTTCTTCTGGATCATCCAAATGCTCTCTAGCCAACTTCTGCAGGATTTGAGTCCCTGGCGGCGTAGTGTGTTACTGATGGTAGGCTTTGTTACTTTGGTCCCAGCTCTCTGCATGTCATTCACTTGGTCCCCCCGTGTGGTTCTGGGATTTTTGCTCACCATTCTTGTGATAATTTTGACCCCACGGGGTGAGATCTTGCTTGGAGCCCCAGATCGAGGAAGATTATCAGTGGTCTTGTATGTCTTCCATTTCCTAATAATTGCTCCCACAGTTGATTTCTTCAAACCAAGCTGCTTACCAATTGCAGATTCAGTCTTCCCAGCCTGGTGCAGGTCTACAATTTTGTTTCTGGTGTCCTATGAAGTTACGTTAGGTCTGTGAGAGCCAGAAATCTTGCTTGTTTGTAGGTGACCAAATACTTATTTTCCACCATAATTTAAAAATAACTTCATTAAAAATGTGATTTTCTCATTTTGTCTGTCATAGTTGAAGTGTACCAATGATGAAAAGTACAGGCCTCTCTCATCTTTTTTTAAGTGGGAGAACTTGCACAATTGGTGGCTGAATAAATACTTTTTTGCCCCACTGTATGTATTCAGACGCTTTAAATCAGTACTTTGTTTTTAGCGCCTTTTGGCAGTGACTACAGCCTCGAGTCTTCTTGGGTATGACACTACGAGCTTGGCACACCTGTATTTGGGGAGTTTGTCCCATTCTTCTCTGCAGATCCAAGCTCTGTGAGGTTGGATGGGGTGCGTGGCTGCACAGCTACTTTCAAGTCTCACCAGAGATGTTCAATCGGGTTCAAGTCCGGGCTCTGGCTGGGCCACTCTAGGACATTCAGAGACTTGTCTTGAAGCCACTCCGCGTAGTCTTGGCTGTGTGCATAGGGTCATTGTCCTGTTGGAATGGGAACCCTCGTCCCAGTCGGAGGTCCTGAGCAGGTTTTTACTTAAGTAAATAAGGTCTATGTTTTTATTGCTACATGTTTTAAAAACCTGTTTTTCCTTTGTCATAATGGGGTATTGTATATAGACTGATGGGGGGGGGATTATTTACAAAAGTTAAAATAAAGACATACCTTTGAAAGAGTTGGTATCCAAACTTTTGACTGGTACTGTATAACATAACATATTTTTGATCTGTACATAGTCATGTATTTGTACGTTATTTGTGGACTCGAGGAAGAGTATCTGTTGCATGTGCAGTAGCTCATGGGGATCCTAATAAAATAAAAAGCCACACCCACCCACACAGACGCCCACCTGCCCTGACCTCCCTGATGTTCTGCTCCGAGAGACAAGGTAATCAAAGGAGGATGTGGCATGAGAGGCTTATAGAGTAAAGATATAAAATGAGGGAGAGGTTTAGTTTATTCAGAAAACCAAGGAGGGGTAAGTCAGGTGAGACTGAGCCAACTAAAGTCTTAAACCCCTCCCTACAAACAGAGGACTTACAGTAGATACTACTATAAGCCAATTATAGACAATCAATCAAGACAATGAACGGCTAACAAAGCCTAGTCTTATTCCATTAGCAAGAGCATTGCATGTGTAGCCATTGTGGAATCGTTAGTTGTGCGCTAGTAGTAAATGGCTGATCAAATGACGGATGGCTAAGTACATGGTGTGTACAGGAGACTCTTATGTATGGTCAATGTGCTGTAAAAACCTAAACCCAAAACACAAAATCCCTCACCAGACCAGAATGGCATGCTATTCCCTATATAGTGTATTACTTTTGAAAAGAGTCCTATGGGAAGTGTGCCATTTGGGATGCAACCCCTCCTACTGGGTTTGAATGGCTGGGAACCCATCCTGGGATACCACCAGGAACATCTGTTGTGAATTCTCAGCCAGTTAACCAAGCAGAACCCCCATTCAACACTCAGTTCAACACCCTGGAAGCATTATTGAAAGGGTGAAAATGGTATACAGCTATGAGAATGAGAAACATTGGCTACACAAGCACACACACACAAACAGTGTCTGTCACACACACACACATAATATGCCTTAACATAACTTTCCAATTATAACCTCAGACAAAGTAGAGCCCAGAAATAGCTCTCCCTCCTTCTGCAATCAGCTAGTCCCTCATCTTGGCTGCTACGTAAATCCTTGGGGGCTACAGCTGCAGACAGTGCAAGGAAAGCTGGAAACTGGGGCATTTAAAAAGAGAGCCAGCTACAGCCCACAATCCCAACCCTATCCTCATTCCCAGCCTCTCTCTTACCTTGGCCGCAGAACTTGACATGGCTCAGGTAGTTTGAGATCCATGGGTTTGCGCTCCGATACATTTTTGCAATACCAGGTAGGTACAGCGGACAGATTGAAATAAAAAGAGAGCTGGAGAGAAAAAGTGAGAAGTGCTGAGGTCCAACCCACAGGCAGGCAACTGACTGCAAGGTGATGCAGAGAAACAAAGGCAGTCAGTAACTGCCCCGGGATGAGCAGCACGGGAGAGAGAGAGAGAGAGACAGGGACAGAAAGACAGGAGAGGGAGTGAGCTGAGCAGGAGTAGTAGTACGTAGTAGCGTCGGCAGTGTAGCGTTTGAGTGGAGCGTTGAGGCTGTGGCTACGACGCTAGGCTGAGTCTCTTGACAGCTCCCCTCTAGACTCCTCCAGCACTAACGCTAATAGCTAACTGGCTAACTAGACAGGTTGCAGGCATGCAGGGAGACAGGGGCTAACTAAAGCTGCTCAGTGCCTGCTAATCTGATTACAGCCAAGAAATTAGCTAGTCTAGGCCCCATCGCTACACTAACAGATTGGACCTGAGAGGCTGGACATCCCTCTCCTACAAAAACTCAGAGATAGAGAGGTGAAGAGATAGGGAGAGCGGAAGGAGAGCGAGAGAGAGAGAGAGAAAGGTATAGTCAGGAAGTACAAAGAGTGTGCTGCTGTGTTCCCTTGGCCTAGTGACAAGACAGCAGTGGGATGCTACAGAGCGAGAGAGGAGAGAGAGACGCACAAACGGAGGAGGGGGAAAGAGAGCCGGAGGGAGAGAGAAAGAGAGAATGGGAAATCAGCTGCGATGGAGCTCAGATCATGGGATTGTTTGTCTGACTAATCGTATCATTATGGTAAATACTCTAGCAATCCATCCCCAGAGCAAGGCAAAAGAGGAGCAGTGTGGGAGGAAAAATATTGATTTATAGTCTGACAGCTTCTCACACACACACACTCAGAGGGAGACCACATAAAGTGAATGAGATTGAAAAGGAGAGGGGATACATGTTCAGACGTGCAGAATCACACAATAACTGATAGTGTACACACACAGGGAGACAAAGACGATTACTTTGATTTCTCAGCCAAGAAATTCATGTGATGTGTCCAAACACATCCCAATTGAACCCAGGTGTGATGTGGAGTGTTCTTAAGGAGGGGATGAAAGACAGTCGATCAGTTTATTAGAGGTGGCAGGTTTGCTAACTGCCTGCTACTCAGCACACTAATTGTCCCTCTAATCTCTCTGACATCAATGCAAATGTCTTCGAAAATCTAATCAAGTACTTCATGAGAGCCCATGTGCTCATGTTGCGTAACATTTCAATAGGTTATGCAATTGCGTGAGAAAAACAGTGATGGCCTCTGAAAAGAAGAAGTTCAGCTTTCACTATAGGCTAGGCCCACTATATATATATATTTTTTTTTTACTTTAGTAATATTAAGCACATTGCTTATATTTACAACAACAGGAGTATAGCCTACCTGGCATGAAAATAAACCAATGGGGAATAGTGTCCTCCATTCGTTATTTAAGAGCAAACTGTTGATGACATGTAATTCTTTCCAGCTGCCCCTGTTGTTTCGATACAGGTGAATAATAATGGTCCATTGTAAATCAAAACAAATTTCACACATATATTATTTAGTATATGTAAAGACAAGATGAAGTCAACAATAATATGATGGGTGGCAATATTCGCCTGTCACTTGTGAATGATGCCCAGCATAAGAAATAACGCCTTTTTTTGTTAACTTTTTTGAATCATAGTCACACACATCATGTAGTCTTGCCCATAGGCCTATAGTGGCCAAATAACGTCTTAAAATTAAGCACATGATGGCATACATAAGCAGCGCGTGAGTTATATTTGGGGAAGATCATTTTCACCATAAAAAAAAGCACCTTTATAATAAAAGCCCTACATCGACACAGCCCTAGTCCGCATGCACACCAGACCGCACTTCAGACCTCGCAAGTCACACCGCGGGTGAGACAGACAGCTATACGTTTGTCTGTAGTCTACATGCTAGGCTAGTAACCATATCATCCTCAGTAAAAAGTTGCCACCTGACCGACCTGCTTAACGTGCACTGTAAACCCATTCATTTTCAAGTATGTAGCTAGGTGAATTACATACCAAATGAGACGTGGAAATGGCTAAAGAGAAACATCTACTGTAGCCTATGCCATACCAAAGCAGAGAGAAACTAAACATTTTCTAGAAAAGCAAAACATTTCAGCTCTACTGTCTCTAGTGGCAGCAGGACGCCGCAGCAGCTCAGCCATAAAATAACCATAAGCACCCCAGACCTACACAGCAGTGTTCTCACTGACACTTAACACTCATCCCATATAGACTGAGGAGGAGTTGAAGAGGACTGGGGTCTGTCACTGGAGAAATGCAGTAGAGTCTGTGGAGAGGCCTGGGAAGAAACAGACATGGGCCATGCTCTGGTGTTCATGCCTCTACTGCTGGCTCCAGACCTGGGTTCTAATAGTATTGTTTATTTTCCGATACTTTGAGTGTTTGATTGCGCCGGTCTAGTGTCCCAAATAGGGCCGGGTTTGTACTTTTGAAACTATTCCATCGGTCCCATTCTCCCGGGTAACCTCACTCAAGTGCAGCTAAATTATTTTAACGAAAACAAAATACTACTTGAACCCAGGTGTGGTTGGCTCACATAGAGGGTGGGGCTAACAGCCTAATAGAGAACAGGAGAACAGAGCCTTCTGATCCACCTTTATCATGGAAAACTATCACCATCTGACGCATACCAGACCTGCAGACTAACGTCCTTATTATTATTATTATCATCTGTCCCAGCTTCCAGCCCCCCCCATCCCCAGCCCCCATCTGCTCGATGGGCACAGTCAAAGCCTTGGGAAAAATGCATCTGTACGTGATTTACTCACCTGGTTTAAGGATGACATCAGGACTTGAAATGACTTGGTGGTGAAGCCTATCATTAAATATGACGACCCTACCGTGCCAAAGGATGGGCAGGTAGATTCAGGCTCTGCTATAACACATGCCTGGCCCTGTTCGTGTAATGTAGCTAGCTCTGTGATTACTAATGTAGTTCCGAATCACGGAGACAGTTAACTAGCCCAATCCCAGATCTGTTTTTGCTGTGTAGCCAACATAACAATGAATGACCATAGGAATTGGCAAGACAGCACAAAACAGATCACGCTTATGCACAAGTTCAAAATGCGGACACGCGCATGTTCATTTGTAGTTACACGCCTTACAGTCAAACCTTGCTGCTCTGCATTAGGAGGGATTACAGGTCATTCAAGCCAAAAGGTTACCCAATATGGGAACCGTATCCCAAATCAAATCTTCAAGGTAAACCACTAGAACACAATGTTAGTCTATGTAGGCCTAACTTCAGTACCTGTACTGACAAAGATCAAAATGCCATGTTTTAACAAGATATGATTGACTCGATTCCAGTACTAAGAGTGTGCTGCTCTGTTCCCTTGGCCCAGTGACAAGGCAGCAGTGGTATGCTACACACACAGAGAGAGAGAGATTGTAATACTAAACAAATGTCAGTAATTTGACAGGTACAATCCAAGCAAATCGCTTTTTTTGTGGGGGATCTTGAAGAGAAACAGGCCATCGATAAGACATCAGCGCCCGTATCCACAAAGCATCTCAGAAAAGGTCCTAGGAATCCTGTTAAAACCTGTTTTAAGACAACAACAAAATCCCAGATCAGAGTAGGTTTTTAGGATGATGTTAAGACACTGACCAGACAGACAAAGTCTGAGCCAGGAGTAAAATCAACTGATAAAAGTTTATCTATGCTAGTAATCACAATGGTTGGAGGTACCGCAAAGGAAAGCGACGACGCTCATTGACATGGCTGAAAATGGGGAATAATCAAACTGCAAGCTGTGCACACTTCAGACAACCACAATGAATGTTACTGTACATCAAATGTTGCAATGGTAAAACGTTTGTCATTTTCTCCTGGAAATCACTTTGCCTACTCTTAACTCTTGGCTAATATGATGGCATGCATGACCTTTTTTTAACCAATTCTGATGGTTGTTAAAAGTGGAATTTGTACAATCACAGTTGGCATCAACTCACTTGCCAATAATGTTGCATAAAACATTTTAAAAGTCTATAATGTTCATTGAACACAGTCAAAGTTAACATAGGTCCTAGTTGCCTTCAATTGCCCACTTATGGGCATGCCCAATTTAAAAATAAAAATAAAATACAATGTGATATTGCGCTACAAAGGGATAACTTGAAATAACACGTAGGTGTCACGCCCTGGTCTTAGTATTTTGTGTTTATATATTTATTTGGTCAGGCCAGGGTGTGACATGGGGTTATTTTGTGTTGTGTTGTGGTATTGGGGGTTTTAGTAGGTATTGGGATTGTGGCTGAGTAGGGGTGTCTAGCATAGTCTATGGCTGCCTGAGGTTCTCAATCAGAGTCAGGTGATTCTCGTTGTCTCTGATTGGGAACCATATTTAGGTAGCCTGGGTTGCACTTCGGTTTTCGTTATTTCATTTCGTTATTTTTGTAGTTTCTGCTTGTATAGGGTTTTCCTTCATTTAAATAAATCATGAATCATCATCACGCTGCATTTTGGTCCGACTCTCCTTCGACGGAAGAAAGCCGTTACAGTAGGTTAATTAAATAATCTCAGGATTATTGGTTATAAAAAAGGTTATAAGTATTTAGGAATATCTATTTATGGATTGATCATATAGAAACATTCTTGCAACAATTCCAAAGCAATTGTATGTGGCGCAGCAACCACTGACTCACTGCCTTTTTTCTATTATCAAGACACCTGGTGGTAACTCCTAACTGGTTAGAACAGCTCACGAGTTGTCTTAAATATCTGTCAACTAGGTGGGACACATGACAAGAGAGGCTCCATAAGAGTAAGCGTAAAATGTCTATTCTCAGCACTTGTGACAATTTTCTACTCCGAGATGCTTTATGGATACAGACCCAGGTCTTCGATCATCATAACAGCACATGTATGCATGTCCACACCTCCCCACCAATCATGCACAATACTGATGACTGGATGTCACATTAATTCGACATAGAAGACTTGTATTATTGCATACAGTGAAACCGGTGATTTCTATATAAACACTTAAAAAGAGATCCGGCGACAGTGTGGCACTTTAAATGACCCCTGCCGTTTCAAGCCCGGTGATGAAGTGTGTGCATGCTTGGGTGTGTGTGAAATCCTGGAAGTTAACACGGTTTGTTAAATCATTTGTAGTGTAGAAGGAAAACTTTAGCAGGTTTGTCTCAAACTCCGGACCCAGGCCTCTCTCAGAAATAGTCCAGATATACTAGTTTCTCCCACAGGACAAATATCCCTCTCTTCTGGCAAGTTAACAAATGGAGTGGACCAGCACGTTTGGCTCTACAGACATATAGCAGTGCTCAGCCCAGAGCCCTTGAATCCAACAGAGACTTAAATGAATATAGGTGGTATAAAATGAAAGGCAAAGATATTCAGATAATCACACTCATGCTTGTACAGAACTGGGATGGAGGGAATCAAAGTTGACCTAGGTTGATGGTAAAAGGCCATTGTTTCATAGAGGACATACGGTAGAGATAAGGTACAAGGCAACACTGATGACTTCAAAGTACATCTTCAACCCAACAGTTGAGACTGTGTCCCAAATGGCACCCCATTCCCTATGTACAGTAGGGTAACTACTTTTGAGCAGGACCCATATGTTTCTGTTCCAAATGTATGCACTACATGGGGTAGAGGGTGCCATTTGGGACATAAACACAATAGGGAAGTATTTGGGACTGATATATTTCCTCAGACAGCTCTGAAAGGACCACGGGTCCACATTTACTTGATTGTTTTCCTGTTATAAATGGTCCTTGGACAGTTTGAGAGAATTTCACAAGGTCAGACATGCTCCCTTCACAATACACACTCAGACGCATGCATGCTGACACAGCGTGAACGGTAGGTTGACCTTGTTTGTAGCTCACTGTTCTATCTACCCTAATAAGGTGAGGTGTTGCCCAAGTGGCTGGGCATGTACCGTCACTGTTTACTGGCTGGTACCCAGGCGTGGTCAGACCATCTCTATAGGGTCCATGGCCAGTCACAAAACCCAGGTATCAGTTCAAAAGACCAGACCATGGCAATGCCCAAGACAGTTCACACGAACGTCAACATTTTCAAAAAGACCACGGCCTCTACTTACTGTACCCAAGCCTGGTCTTCAACATAACTGACACGAATAGGAGGACCAAGATAACGTCGTCCCAACACCATCATTTGGAACACACACAGCTAGCCATGCCCTGTTGCCTCACCCCTGACAGGCTAACCCAAAATAAACCAGATAAAAGTGTGCCTAACGGGCTCAAGGTGGAACGATCTCTGAAGGGCACCATCGACTACTACCCCCACAGTGGTGGTCAACAGCATGCAGCTTGAGAGTTGAAACCTGACATGAGATTTTAATTTACTGTACACCCTGAAAAAAATATGCACACAGGTACAAAGACATTTCCACAGAGAAAAACAGAAAACACAAACAGAAGTCCACTTGTGATATTGGCAGCTCTATCAAGTGAGACGCAACATTCAGTACCAGAATACTTCACTGATCCAATTTGCTAAAGTATTCCATGTGTTATTCCCATTCTGTTCCATTCTCACCACACAGTCTTCCCGGGAACTGTCATCCCGTTGTTTAGTGTATTGGAAGAGCTGGGACGAGGAGAGATGTCGATACTGGAAACACTTAGTATCTCTTTTCCATCCACTGAAGGGCCAGAACAGTCAACAGAACACAAGGTAAGCCAGCGGGTAGGAGACTGTTCCCTTGGCATACCAAACCAACTGTAGCACCAGAAGATGCTGCTGGCAAAGATAGAATACCTATTCCCAGAGACTGGAAACTCAATTAACAAAAGGAGTGGTCCAAGGGTGAGGAAGGTTGCATACATGCTAAGTAGGAAAACCTGCAATTTCAGCAGTGTATCAAATACTTGTTCTCTCCACTCTGTGTATATATATATATATATATATATGTATTTAGTCAGCCACCAATTGTGCAAGTTCTCCCACTTAAAAAGATGAGGCCTGTAATTTTCATCATAGGTACACTTCAACTATGACAGACAAAATGAGAAAAGAAAATCCAGAAAATCACATTGTAGGATTTTTAATGAATTTATTTGCAAATTATGGTGGAAAATAAGTATTTGGTCACCTACAAACAAGCAAGATTTCTGGCTCTCACAGACCTGTAACTTCTTCTTTAAGAGGCTCCTCTGTTCTCCACTCTTTACCTGTATTAATGGCACCTGTTTGAACTTGTTATCAGTATAAAAGACACCTGTCCACAACCTCAAACAGTCACACTCCAAACTCCACTATGGCCAAGACCAAAGAGCTGTCAAAGAACACCAGAAACAAAATTGTAGACCTGCACCAGGCTGGGAAGACTGAATCTGCAATAGGTAAGCAGCTTGGTTTGAAGAAATCAACTGTGGGAGCAATTATTAGGAAATGGAAGACAATCAAGACCACTGATAATCTCCCTCGATCTGGGGCTCCACGCAAGATCTCACCCCGTGGGGTCAAAATGATCACAAGAACGGTGAGCACGTACGTACAGTGGGGCAAAAAAGTATTTAGGTCAGCCACCAATTGTGCAAGTTCTCCCACTTAAAAAGATGAGGCCTGTAATTTATCATAGGTACACTTCAACTATGACAGACAAAATGAAAAAAAGAATCCAGAAAATCACATACATACATCACATACATACATACATACATTACATACATATCATGTGACACTTAGTTAAATAAAGTCTGCCTGTGTGCAATCTAATTATGTGACTTCTGAAGGTAATTGATTGCACCAGAACTTATTTAGTGGCTTCATAGCAAAGGGGATGAATACATATGCATGCACCACTTTTCCGTTTACATTTTTTTTTAAACAAGTTATTTTTTTCATTTCACTTCACCAATTTGGACTATTTTGCGCAAGGCGCTGTACACACCTACTCATTCAAGGGTTTTTCTGTATTTTTACCATTTTCTACATGTTAGAATAATAGTGAAGACATCAAAACTATGAATTAACACATGTGGAATGTAGTAACCCCAACGAAATGTTAACAAATGAAATATTTTATATTTGAGATTCTTCCAAGTTACCACCCTTTGCCTTGATGACAGCTTTGCACACTCTTGGCATTAACTCAACCACCTTCATGAGGTAGTCATCTGAAATGCATTTCAATTAACAGGTGTGCCTTCTTAAAAGTTAATTTGTGGAATTTCTTTCCTTCTCAATTTCCTTCTAAAAGTTGAGCCAGTCAGTTGTGTTGTGACAAGGTAGGGGTGGTATACAGAAAATGGTCTTTTACCAAATAAGGCTGAGTCCATATTATGGCAAGAAAAGCTCAAATAAGAAGATAAATGACAGTCCAGCATTACTTTAAGACATGAAGGTCAGTCAATACTTTTCAAGTTTCTTCAAGTGCAGTTGCAAAACCATAAAGTGCTGTGATGAAACTGGCTCTCATTAGGACCTCCACAGGAAAGGAAGACCCAGAGTTACCTCTGCTTCAGAGGATAAGTTAGAGTTAACAGCACCTCTGATTGCAGCCCAAATAAATGCTTCACAGAGTTCAAGTAACAGACACATCTCAACATCAACTGTTCAGAAGAGACTGCGGCCTTCAAGGTCAAATTGCTGCAAAGAAACTACTACTAAAGGACACCATTAATAAGAAGAGACTTGCTTGGGCCAAGAAACACGAGCAATAGACAGACAGGTGGAAATCTGTCTTTGGTCTGATGAGTTCAAATGTGAGATTTTTGGTTCCAACCGCCATGTCTTTGTGAGACGCAGAGTAGGGGAACGGATGATCTCCGTATGTGTGGTTCCCACCGTGAAGCATGGAGGAGGTGGTGTGATGCTGTAGGGG
The DNA here is from genome assembly GCF_002021735.2 of Oncorhynchus kisutch. Lineage (NCBI taxonomy): Eukaryota > Metazoa > Chordata > Actinopteri > Salmoniformes > Salmonidae > Oncorhynchus > Oncorhynchus kisutch. Next base: position 52,729,202 of record NC_034184.2, on the reverse strand, counting down.
CGCTTTGCTGGTGACACTACCAGGGATTTATTTAGAATTCAAGGCACACTTAACCAGCATGGCTACCATAGCAGAGTGAAGGAAAAACAGCCAACAAGTGCCCAGCATATGTGGGAACTCCTTCAAGACTGTTAGAAAATCATTCCTCATGAAACTGATTGAGAGAATGCATAGATTGTGCAAAGCTGTCATCAAGGCAAAGAGTGGCTACTTTGAAGAAACTCAACTATAAAATCTATTTTGATTTAACACTTTTTTGGTTACTACATGAATCCATGTGTTATTTCATAGTTGATATCTTCACTATTATTCTATTATGTAGAAAATATAAAAAATGTAAACCCTTGAATGAGTAGGTGTACACACACACCCCCGGTCAAACGTTTTAGAACACCTACTCATTCAAGGGTTTTTGACAGCTTTGCACACTCTTGGCAAAGCCTTTGACAGCTTTGCGCACTCTTAGCATTCTCTCAACCATGCTTTTCCAACAATCTTGAAGGAGTTCCCACATATGCGAAGCACTTGTTGGCTGCTTTTCCTTCACTCTTTGGTCCGACTCGTCCCAAACAATCTCAATTTGATTGAGGTCGGGGGATTGTGGAGGCCAGGTCATCTGATGCAGCACTCCATCACTGTCCTTCTTGATAAAATAGCCCTTACACAGCCTGGAGGTGTTGGGTCATTGTCCTGTTGAAAAACAAATGATAGTGGGACTAAGCCCAAACCAGATGGGATGGTGTATCACTACAGAATGCTGTGGTAGCCATGATTCCATATGTGTTATTTCATAGTTTTGATGTCTTCACTATTATTCTACAATGTAGAAAATCGTAAAATAAAGAAAAACCTTTAGGTGTTCTAAAACTTTTGACTGGTAGTGTATATATAAAATGCTGTATAAATAAAGAGCTATACTGATCAACAGAAAGTGCACAATTGTCCTTTTAAAATCAGACAATAGAGTTTGCCCAATTCAAAGCTCACCTATACCTGTGCATATCATCTATTACTAAGAGGTAATAATAGCTATTATTTTCTCAATGTTGCTGGTTTAGTCATTATGTACTTGGTAGTGTTTAAGGATGAGGCTGCCATCTTGTCAGAATCCTGTCATAGAGGAAACAAGGTCCTGGGCTAGGTTAGTTGCTGATCAGCTCCAAGTCAAACAGCCAGGTTCTGGTAGGGAATTGGGAATGTTACGCAAGAACCAGAATGGGTTCTACAAACCAGTTCCCTTCCAATAGATAAGGATTGGGCCAGCTAGCAATCAAATTGATAAGAGCTATCCAGCCAACTATCATGTCAATCAGACCACTTCTTCACTGAACACATAATAACAGACAGCCCAGCTAGCTTTCGCTTCAAACCATATAAAAGCATTTAGAAGCCAGTAAGTATTTCAATGAGTCTACTAAAAATGTTATCTTCTCAGCACAAACTCTCTCCTGCCATGTCAGCAACACAACTCCTTACTTACTTGGCTCAAGTTTTCCTCTCAGGCTACATTAGATGTGACAGAGTAATGCCTGGGCCGGGGTAGGTCTGTTGGTAGTAGTACCTAGTTTGGGTGGGTAGTTCCACAGTGGGTCTGGAATAAAGTCACAGCTGAGCACAGGAGGGCTCGCGGGACAACTGACAGGAGTGGCATGAGGCACGAGTAGCCAGCACCAGTGGAACGATGACCACCTTCCCCCCTGCTCACCCCCCTCTCAGGAAAGCATGTGTGGTAGCTTCGTCAGCAACAGGCATGATTCAGGGAGCTGACCAATTTAGAAAGCTGCTTTTACACTCTAGCGATGCCAGGCCAATCAAACAGAGACAGAGAGGATAGAATAGGACAGGACAGAGAGCGAGAGAGATATACCATGATTCATGTCCTAGGTTATAACTGGATACGCCAGCAGCCATTGATGGCCTCAATGCTGGAGCTTTGATAGCCCTCAATCTCCCAGAAATATATTTCTCAACACAAAAAGGGATCACGTCAGCGGTCACAGGGCAAGAATCCGCTCTCGGATTGACACCAAACTTTCGACACTTAAAACAGACTTTCCGCCAAAAAAGTAATTAACAGTAGCTAGCTATTATTTTCTCAATGTTGCTGGTTTAGTCATTATGTACTTGGTAGTGTTTAAGGATGAGGCAGCCATCTTGTCAGAATCCCTTTGATATACTTTATTAATGACCAGTGAAAACTACTACCCTCTCCAGAGGGTGTACAGGTGACAACAAGATGTAAGTCAAGGTCTCACAAGGGTCCAAAAGCATTAAGAGAAAAGTTCACTGGACCACTATTTTAAGATCATAACAACAACCCATAGGCAGTAACTCGTGTAACATATTGGCCTATAGGAAGTGATGAAAGATGAGGTTTGCCATAGCGTTTCGGGTCGATGTGGTGGGTTAAATCTGTCCTGTGTCGATGACAGGGTGAGGGCATGTTCTGGATGTGGGCCAATACTAAACACTATTGTCCTGTTGCCAAGGCAGCCAGAAGGCATCCTCCATGCCAAATACTTTTATAACCATCGCAAGACACCAGACCCTGTCGTTTCCAATGGAAGAAAATTAATCATAGCGAGCAGAACAAGCAACGTGTGTGGTGGGCAGAGCCAAGCACAAGCTAGTGAGATCCTATTGGCGAGTTCTAGCATTTATTTGCCAAATTTCTGTTAGGGAATGGCTACACTGAATTGTGTATGTGCAATAACTCAATTCGCCTGTATTCGCCTAAACACCGCATTCTTTTTTACTTTGGGCAAAGGGTAAAGTGCACAAAATGCAGTCCACTCTGTTTGTTACAGATTATAGTTTTGGAAACAGAAAACTGTATGGAGATCAAATGTTTAATAGATGAGAAAATGAACAGAATATCAGACAAAATCCATGTCTTTCCATCTTCTCCTACTGACGGCCACTGGGCTTGCTCTCATCACCATATTTGGTAGTGAATGGAAACACCAACCGGATGCTTCACATTTATACATCCGATTAAATATCTGGCTCATTGTTCTATCTGTGTCCATGCCTTGCTCATGACATTCACATTACAGTACATAAAGAGCAGCCAAACACCTTGTCACTTCACTAACAGAGGAGAGAAGAGGCGTAAAATTATCATCCCACTGTCATCATGTCTATATTTACTCGATGAGAACTAAGTGTGGGTGGAGGGTTCCAAAAGAATGGGATGAAACTGACCGAGAGCAACTAACCGTAACTAAGACTCAATGAGGACAGCTGTTCTGTCTTCTTTGGACTCACACTGGGACAATACACCCATTAAATGAAGACATGTTGACCGTTATAGGTTCAAATCCCAGGAAAAGTACTCAATAAGTCAGCAAGCAACACAGAGCCTAAATAGTCACCAGGAAACACAAAGCTGAACTGACCCCCATCACCTGCCACTCAAAGAGACGTTTCCTCATCAAACAGTACCCTCTGGTGTTCACCGACAGGTACTGACTGAGAATCCCCCTTTACTTAGCCAACGGCTGGCTCAGCAATAAAATGTATTAACTGTATTTCAAAACAAATCAAATTTTATTTGTCACATACACATGGTTAGCAGATGTTAATGCGAGTGTAGCGAAATGCTTGTGCTTCTAGTTCCGACAATGCAGTAATAACGAACAAGTAATCTAACTAACAATTCCAAAAAAACTACTGTCTTATACACAGTGTAAGGGGATAAGGAATATGTACATAAGGATATATGAATGAGTGATGGTACAAAGCAGCATAGGCAAGATACAGTAGATGATATCGAGTACAGTATAACATATGAGATGAGTATGTAAACAAAGTGGCATAGTTAAAGTGGCTAGTGATACATGTATTACATAAGGATGCAGTCGATGATATAGAGTACAGTATATACATATGCATACGAGATGAATAATGTAGGGTAAGTAACATTATATAAGGTAGCATTGTTTAAAGTGGCTAGTGATATATTTACATAATTTCCCATCAATTCCCATTATTAAAGTGGCTGGAGTTGAGTCAGTGTCATTGACAGTGTGTTGGCAGCAGCCACTCAATGTTAGTGGTGGCTGTTTAACAGTCTGATGGCCTTGAGATAGAAGCTGTTTTTCAGTCTCTCGGTCCCAGCTTTGATGCACCTGTACTGACCTCGCCTTCTGGATGACAGCGGGGTGAACAGGCAGTGGCTCAGGTGGTTGATGTCCTTGATGATCTTTATGGCCTTCCTGTAGCATCGGGTGGTGTAGGTGTCCTGGAGGGCAGGTAGTTTGCCCCCGGTGATGCGTTGTGCAGACCTCACTACCCTCTGGATAGCCTTACGGTTGAGGGCGGTGCAGTTGCCATACCAGGCGGTGATACACCCCGCCAGGATGCTCTCGATTGTGCATCTGTAGAAGTTTGTGAGTGCTTTTGGTGACAAGACGAATTTCTTCAGCCTCCTGAGGTTGAAGAGGCGCTGCTGCGCCTTCTTCACGATGCTGTCTGTGTGAGTGGACCAATTCAGTTTGTCTGTGATGTGTATGCCAAGGAACTTAAAACTTGCTACCCTCTCCACTACTGTTCCATCGATATGGATAGGGGGGTGTTCCCTCTGCTGTTTCCTGAAGTCCACAATCATCTCCTTAGTTTTGTTGACGTTGAGTGTGAGGTTATTTTCCTGACACCACACTCCGAGGGCCCTCACCTCCTCCCTGTAGGCCGTCTCGTCGTTGTTGGTAATCAAGCCTACCACTGTTGTGTCGTCCGCAAACTTGATGATTGAGTTGGAGGCGTGCGTGGCCACGCAGTCGTGGGTAAACAGGGAGTACATGAGAGGGCTCAGAACGCACCCTTGTGGGGTCCCAGTGTTGAGGATCAGAGGGGTGGAGATGTTGTTGCCTACCCTCACCACCTGGGGGCGGCCCGTCAGGAAGTCCAGTACCCAGTTGCACAGGGCGGGGTCGAGACCCAGGGTCTCGAGCTTGATGACGAGCTTGGAGGGTACTATGGTGTTGAATGCCGAGCTGTAGTCGATGAACAGCATTCTCACATAGGTATTCCTCTTGTCCAGATGGGTTAGGGCAGTGTGCAGTGTGGTTGAGATTGCATCGTCTGTGGACCTATTTGGGCGGTAAGCAAATTGGAGTGGGTCTAGGGTGTCAGGTAGGGTGGAGGTGATATGGTCCTTGACTAGTCTCTCAAAGCACTTCATGATGACGGATGTGAGTGCTACGGGGCGGTAGTCGTTTAGCTCAGTTACCTTAGCTTTCTTGGGAACAGGAACAATGGTGGCCCTCTTGAAGCATGTGGGAACAGCAGACTGGTATAGGGATTGATTGAATATGTCCGTAAACACACCGGCCAGCTGGTCTGCGCATGCTCTGAGGGCGCGGCTGGGGATGCCGTCTGGGCCTGCAGCCTTGCGAGGGTTAACACGTTTAAATGTCTTACTCACCTCGGCTGCAGTGAAGGAGAGACCGCATGTTTTCGTTGCAGGCCGTGTCAGTGGCACAGTATTGTCCTCAAAGCGGGCAAAAAAGTTATTTAGTCTGCCTGGGAGCAAGACATCCTGGTCCGTGACTGGGCTGGATTTCTTCCTGTAGTCCGTGATTGACTGTAGACCCTGCCACATGCCTCTTGTGTCTGAGCCGTTGAATTGAGATTCTACTTTGTCTCTGTACTGGCGCTTAGCTTGTTTGATAGCCTTGCGGAGGGAATAGCTGCACTGTTTGTATTCGGTCATGTTACCAGACACCTTGCCCTGATTAAAAGCAGTGGTTCGCGCTTTCAGTTTCACACGAATGCTGCCATCAATCCACGGTTTCTGGTTAGGGAATGTTTTAATCGTTGCTATGGGAACGACATCTTCAACGCACGTTCTAATGAACTCGCACACCGAATCAGCGTATTCGTCATATGTTATTTCATAGTTTTGATATATTCACTATTTATTCTACAATGTTGAAAATAGTAAAAATATAGAAAAACTCTTGAATGAGTAGGTGTGTCCAAACTTTTGACTGGTACTGTATCTATATCAACCTTGAACAGGATTATCTATTTCGGATGCAATTTGAACGGAATTGCTGTAGAAAAAGACTGCGTGAGAGTGCTCGCACGTGCACTGATTTCAATTAATGATATTCGAGCGATAGGCTGTTTTAAAACACTGCAGCTACAATTTAAAAAATATAATCTTAACAATAAAAAGAAAAGTGACCTCCGAAAGCCAGATGGAGATGTGTAAATTAGACGTGCATTCGGTCCTTATATTACTGTTGAATAGGATATGCTGCAGCAAATTTAGGCCTACCTGTCACAAGAAAAAAAGATACCATGATGAGATGATAGGCCTACATGCATACCGAGATGGGCTGTCAGTCTCCACCCTGAGCGTTGATGATTGATCATATGGAGAGCAGAGAGAAGGCACATTTAGACATTGCATAGAATTTAACAGTTCCATTTCACATCACGCTGTTTATACAAATTATTTATTTATAATTTCCTGGTTTCTCGCAGTTATTTATCCCGGGAAAGGGCTGTGGTTTTGGGCGGTAAATCTCGGTAACCGGATTCCCGCCATTCAACCCTAGGTATCACACACTACAAGATGTTTCACTTGGTCGTGAAGATTCTCGATACCACCACGCTGTCTCGTGAAAACAATGTGATGATGTGGATAGATTGTTAACATAGCTAGAACGAGTTGTAGCTCAAAGCAGCCTAATAAACGTTTTCAGTCAGATTAATGCTTGCAATATAGAGTAAAAAAAAATATCGAACCAATTGAATAACATTTCTTATGAACTTCAGAGCTGTAACGATTTCACACTTTGGCTTTGGTTAAAGGCAAGTACAAACGCATTGGCCTACTAGTAATAGCCTAGTCATCGCTCCTGCTCGAGAGTACACATTCTGGGTGATGCGAAACATTGTCTCACTGGCTTCTTCTCTGGCGAGCGCTCATTAGCTGCTGCTGATCACCGTTCTCACAGCCTTTGTTCTGATAAAATCAAACATGTTTGAAAATACCGGGACATCTGGCATCGCTCAAAGACGGGATCAGAAGACACATGGTGGAGAGAGTTGCGAATGAGATTTCAATTTAGCTTTCTTGTGTTGTGAGGCAGGGCAGAATGCTAATTACAAAAATGCCCAGAGTTGATCACATTGGAACAGTCAGCACAACAGAGACTGAGACAAATTGTCCAGTCATAGCAAATAGCTAGCCAACTACCTTTCTGTTTTTCCATAACACCAGCAAATGTACCACAACAATGCCAGAGACGATGGTGACAAAGTGGGAATATTTGCACTTATAAAACTACCACTCCTCTGCTGTGTGATACACACTACTCTAAAGACAACCATGCCAGAGTGTACTCAAAGGAAATTGTCTATAGCATTTAGCACAACAAAAACATTCCTCTTTGCAGGACCTTCTTCAGACCATCGTCCCTGGAATCTTCAAGCACAGGGCCGAGCAGACTGGATCCTCTCTATTCTCCTTGCTCTCCCTTTCTCCATTCCTCTCCCTCCATGACCCAGAAGCACACTTAGACACTGCTAATTCAGCAACCAGGGGAGCCGAAGCACTCTGATAAAGAAAAGAGTATCCCTTACAAGTACTATACAGATATACTCCCATCTCAACCCCAGTAACCCACCACACTTCAGACAGACTGGCTGGGTGTATGTAAGTTCACCAGTTACTGCCCAAGACGCTGTGGATTGCACAATTCCAACAAAATACAGCAACCCCACATGGAAGCAGACACAGAGAGATATAAGGCTGCAGAAGACATAAGCCTTCAAAGAACTGATGCATAGAGGGAGAGAGAAGGGGAGAGGTTTTTGGGAGCCATGTGTGTCAGAGCCTCTTATCTGAGCAGGCTTCAGTGCCGGCAGGAGGCTCTCCCTGCTCTCATATCATCCCCCCCCCCCCCCCCCTCCCCCAAAACACCCACCCCTCTCTGACCTAAATGCTTACAAAACAGACGCCAAAATCAGTTACACAAACCAGACCCCTTCCTTTTCCACCACAGCCTGCCACTTTGCTCGGCAGCCCCAGGCCAGCCACAGCAAATAAATTACATTTAACAGTGCATTAACATGCAGATATGTCAGCTCAAAATGTGGATGAACAGTAGTAACAAGACAAAGACACAGAGACATGGAGAGAATGAGAGGAGGCCCAAGCATGGCCCAAAAAGGCTGCTGCGTCTGGTAACCCTAAAGAGCCACGGAAGCCTACCTTTCATGATGCCCTTGTCTCAGTGAACGGTGTAGATCTGTCCTCTGACAAACAACCTCCGATGCCAGATTGGTCCAGAGTGGGAAGAGAAAGAAAGAGAAGAGGGAGGCAGGGCAGGGCTAAGTCACATGACAACCAGACTGGGGGGAAACTAACTGGCTGTTCCCAGTTCCTGTGTGCGTCCCAAATGGCCCCTTATTCCCTATATAGTGCACTACTTTTGACCACAGCATTACGGGTCCTGGTCAAAAGTAGAGCACTATAAACGGAATAGGGGGCCATTTGGAACACACAACCTATGCCAGCCAGGCCAGGGCTCCCCACCAGTAACCACAGCCAACACGACCCACAAAGCCATGGGGCGGTGACAGGGTTTGGCGGTGACAGGAAAAGGTTGGCCTGCTGTCACCTGTCTATTCGGACAACCATTAGACAGTTAGTCTGCATCCATCCAGGTCGCAATTGTAAATGAGAACTTGTTCTCAACTTGCCTACCTGGTTAAATAAAAGGTAAAATAAATAAAATAAAATAAATCCGAAATGGCACCCTATTCCCTATATATATTGCACTACTTTTGACCAAAACTATGTAAGAAATAGGGTGCTATTAGGACACACCCTTAATCTGCTGTGTGTTTCTCTCTGGCCCTATAGGATTCTCCCCAGAGAAGAGTTAACCAATCAACAGGCTGAACTGTCGTTGGCGCAATGGAACTCGTTATCGTTGAGAGAAAAGGATAGCAAAAGGAGTCATTGGCTAGAACAATCTCCATGGAAGGAGGGACGGATGTGGGTCAACTGTAAGAGATGATGAGCCAAACAGAGGGACAGTAAAAAGAGAAGGAAAAAACTATAACAAAAGAGGAGAAAACAACTTTACCACATGGATGGATGCCAACACACAGTCTACGCTCACTGTCCTGCAGTAGACTGTTCCTGTCAGATGTGAACAAAGCTTCTCATCCAGGTCGAAGGTCAGAGGTTAAGTCGGGTCTATGCCGCCCAGGTTGCTGATAGTATGTGTTGACACACAGATATGCATTCAAACCACAGAGTAGAACACTAATAATTCACCATTTGCAAAAGGGATCAGGTTTGCAAACAGTCAATTGTGTAGAAAGCTAAAATGTCAGCAATGCAGTTTGTTGAATATGGCAATCAGCCTAAAGCTCACTAAAAGACTTAAACGATCTGGCAGCACTGAAGATAGCCCATTAAGGATGGAGTAAGAGGTTCTGAAGAGGCCTACTACTGGAATGGTCTTTAGATAAGGGAGCAGAGCAGAGACTGAAGGACAGACAGGCTCTCTATCAGCTTTACAGTGTAAAAATACCAGCTCTCTCCTTTTCACAAGCTGTCGTTGTCCTAAATGGCATCCTTTCCTCTTTAACGTGCACTAGTTTTAACCAGAGCCAAATGGGCCCTGGTCAATAGTAGAGCACGGGCCTACCGGGAGGCGCAGTGGTTAAGGGCGCTGTACTGCAGCGCCAGCTGTTCCACCAGAGCCTCTGGGTTCACGCCCAGGCTCTGTCATAACCGCCCGCGACCTGGAGGTCCGTGGGGTGACGCACAATTGGCATAGAGTCGTAGGGTTAGGGAGGGCTTGGCCGGTAGGGATATCCTTGTCTCAACGCGCACCAGCGACTCCTGTGGCGGGCCGGGTTAGCCTTGGTTAGCAGTGCACGCTAACCAAGGTTGCCAGGTGCACAGCGTTTCCTCCGACACATTGGTGCGGCTGGCTTCCGGGTTGGATGCTCGCTGTGTTAAGAAGCAGTGCGGCTTGGTTGGGTTGTGTATTTGAGGACGCATGACTTTCAACCTTCGTCTCTCCCGAGCCTGTACGGGAGTTGTAGCGATGAGGCAAGATAGTAGCTACTAACAATTGGATACCACGAAATTGGGGAGAAAAAGGGGCACTAAATAGGGAATCGGTGCTATTTTTGGGACACACCATCTGCTTGGGGTAATGTAAAAAAAATACTGCAGTAATAGTGTGGATAAACAAACAAGGCATAAGCAAGTAACACTTCACAAGACTAAGCCTTCTTAAGGCAACAGTTTGTCAATGACATAGTCTAAGTTGGAAGAAACAGTTTACCAAAACACACTATCGTTTCTATGTTTAGTTCTGTAAAAATTGGTGAAAGACAACACAGAGGTTTGGATATGTCATGGTAATGACCATTGGATAGGACTGTCCTACAGCAACTCTTCATTCCCAAAATAAACAGGAGGAGTGAATCATGAACAAAACATCTGCTATCCTGAGAATTCGGTCTGTGTGAACGCAACGAGTGAGATGGGTGCTAAAGCGCGAATTCGGGGATGTATGATAGACAGCCTAGCCTTTGCAAGTCTAATCTGCAATTATTTGTTATTATAATGCCTATGCTGGTCTATACTTGTACATTAATGTACATTTTGAAATGTTATTAAGCATAAGCTCTGTACATTTAATGTGACATTAAGGAAATAGACGCTTGGTTCAAATAGAATCCAGTCTCTAATAAGCGTTGGTTGTGTTCAGTGATTGAAAATAAACACCCAAGCTATTAATTGAAGTTTTACGATAGTCATGCATTGATGTCAATGGGAGACTAAGTGAAAATTAAACTTAAGTGGACGTTTGGATTTGCCCCTAAACTCTCAGATCAGTGGGAATGACAGAAACTAGATAAGGAGGACTGGATCCATTCAATATCCCCCACACATTAACGGCTAAAACAAAAACAAAAAGACACATCCAGGTATTCGTCAGGAAGCACTGCAAATCATATTATCTTCAAATCAAAATTGTAATTGTCACATACATGTGTCACATACATGTGATTATTTGAAAATTGTACACCCAACATAGGCAGCTACTGCCCCTTTAAGACCTAGAATGAATTTTGTCACATGTTGTGATTCTTACCAAATATGTTGTTCTTACACTATTCAAACCCCATAATCAAATAAACAGCGTATAGATCACATATTTTCAAACAAATAATAGTAACTACATATGAAGTCAACACATATTTTGGAAATTCTCTGCATCCTTGCCAATCGCTAAACAATATCCAAAAACGGTACACCTTTTTTCCCCACAAATCTGCACATCATCATCTTCTCTCTTTTGTGGCACCAATGTGAGTGGTTATTTCCTGGGGAAACAGCGTTGCAGTATAGTGTGTGGTGCGGGAATTGCGAATTTAGGGAGCTTTGTGTTCACATTGCCCTAAAAAAGGGAAACAGACCCTGGAATTCAAGCGAAACGAACTCAGACCACCTCCCAAAATGTTCTCAGTTCATTAAGGGGCACTTTTGAGGAGTCTTATTTCCTTTGGAAAGCGAACCACAATGAATTCACAAAACTAGGGTGAAAGAGACCAACTGTTAAAACAACCTTAGTGTCTTTGCTTATGTCCTGTACTAATTTCTCCCAGTCTCTTCATCTCGCACTGACAGACACAATTAGGCTAGTAACAGATGCCAGAGTATCTGTATGTACAAAGTACAAACTAGTGTTTTCAGGACTACAATACAACAAAAATACAGCATATTTCCGTATGGTTTTGTGCTATGACATTATGCACAACGGACTCAGACTATGGACAGTTTGGGAATGATGACAAGGCAATGTGACATAACATGTCAACCAGTGGAGGGTCCTCAGAGGTGGAAGGGAAGTAAATGTCATAAAAATAGTGAAACATGAAAAAGTTAAACTTTTCAGATACAACTATACTAAATATTTTCACATAACCAAATAATTGATTAAAACACACTGTTATGCAATGTAGGTCTACAGTAGCCTCAACAGCACTCTGTAGGGAGGCACAATGGTGTAGCCAGAGGACAGCTAGTTTCCGTCCTCCTACAGTGGTTCTTCCTTTAAAAGTTACAAGCTTGTGCCGCAACCGTTAGATGGTAGCATTCTGTCATTGCACCACACTATCAAAGGGGGGAGTTAGAACGCTGATCTATCAGTAGTCTAAACTGCGGCACAAATTAACCATCTTTTCGTAAACTAATGGAGTTATCAGTATCAGTCAGAGAGTCTCTTTTCTCTGGCACTAGACTCCTGCATCAGACAACAACAACAAAAAACTGTCGGTGGTCCTGGAGTTAAGAGAGAACTGGGGGAATTACACTTTTCTTTCCCTCTAAAAACAGAAATAAATCATTGTAAATAACAAACTGGCTTTACTTACAAATGAGTAAGAATGTCTTACCCGATGTTCAAGAATGGGCTTTATCCAGATGACAATAGCCCACTTTGAAAACTAAATTTCCAAAATATCGTTATTTTTTAAACAAAACATAGAAAGTTGGTTGCAATTTCAGTTTAATGCACCAGAAAAGATAGAATAAATAATTCAACAAATATTGTGGTTAAACTCAAATATACTAATTGATTAAAAAAAATTGTTATCAATTGGAAGGGGGGGAAGTAAGGAACTCGTCTGTCGGCCCTGAATGAAAGACTAAAATTGGTTCAAGAAAATTGTATATATTTTTAAATATCACCAATGTCCTGACTCTCCTGTGAGGACCTGAAGGATCAGGTTAAAGTGGGTGCGCTCGACTCCGCCCTCTCTCTCCCGTAGATTATTCAGAGGGGTGAAGTAGGCCGTTTTATGACAGTCGTAAATAACTGCAGGCACTCGCTCTCCCACTCTGCAGAAATGGAAGTTAAAATCCCTTTGTAGTACTGCGACATCCAAGATTGGATAATGAAAGAATATTTCTGAAATCCAAACATTTGGAATGGTGCGTGGGTATTTAAAATAAATAAAACTGGCCTTCTTTAGACTAGTTGACTATCTGGAGCATCAGCATTTGTGGGTTCGATTACAGGCTCAAAATGTCCAGAAACAAAGGACTTTCTTCTGAAACTCATCTATTCTTATTCTGAGATCCCTTCAGTCCAGAATAGACTGACTAGTTTCAGAAGAAAGTTATTTGTTTCTGGCCATTTTGAGCCTGTAATCGAACCCACAAATGTTGATGCTCCAGATACTCAACTAGTCTAAAGGTCAGTTTTATTGCAAATAATAATTTGTTTTTAAACTGACTCACCTAGTTAAATAAAGGTTAAATAAATCAAATAAAAATGTCTTCTGTTAGCTGTGCTAACATAATTGCAAAATGTTTTCTAATGATCAATTAGCCTTTTAAAATGATGCCATTGGAACACAGGTGTGATATTGCTGATAATAGGCTTCTGTACGCCTACATAGATATTCCATTCAAAATCAGCCGTTTACAGCTACAGTAGTAATTTACAACATTAACAATGTCTATCAATGTCTATCTATCAATTTGATGTTATTTTAAAACAGACAAAAAAATAGCTTTTCTTTCAAAAACAAGGACATTTCTAAGTGACCCCAAACTTTTGAGCGGTGGTGTATATAGAATGTCTTACAGAGCCTTTCCATAAGTCCACTCAAGTTCCTTCAACTGTCTTCTGACTGTGATTAGTGCGTGTTGATGTTGTGCCGTGATGCCAGCAGATTCCAGATTGCCGATCGCTCATCACCTTCAACCATCAGTGAGTCGATGGCTTGAATAGTCTTCCTGGAAATGGAATACAATGTAAAAATTTGCAGCATACAGTAAAGACGAGCAGTTGATTTATTTAAGCATTTTGGCCTACTTTACAGTATTGTAGCCTACTCATTAACCTATTCATTTTCCTGGGTTTTCTCAGTCGGTGTAACACAGTCCGTGACTATAATCCCCAAATCTAACAGTATTTTACCAACATGTTTAAATATTCAAGGCTCCTTTCTCTTCAAGTTATTTTAAGCCATCCACCCTTGATGTGCTATTAGCAGGACAATAGGCTCTTACCAAGTCCACCAAGTGCATTGTTTTCTCACCACATTGGGATGGATCCATAACAAATTACTATGCAAATAAATATCACTGAATGACAGAAATATTGGAATAAAGTATGGTAATGAAGGCAACAAATTGCTGTTTACTGGAACACCCAAAAAGTAATCCATTTGTTATAATAGGACTTGAAGCAAAAGCCTACCAGCGTGTAGTCAACTATTTCAGCACTGTTTCGCGCTGCTCAGACAAGCATGGGGACTGGTCTTGATAAATTAAATAGATTTTTATTTTCACTGAATCTCCTTTTGGGTATTGGTTAGCCTACGATTAGGGTGTGGAAACGTTAGGATTATTTTGCTCTTCACTCGCAGTCACTTAGTAAGCCTACTCCCGACTGGTCACGTTGTACAGCACCATATTTTCCTAACGGAAACCCGGAGGGTTTCATTTTTCTTGGAATAGAAACACCATAATATTAAATTAATTAATTAAGCTACATTTCTAAGAACATAGTAAATGGGATTGATATTAACAAAAATATACGTTTCTTTAGTACAGCCAATTTTAAAAACAGTCAAATGCAAGTCAAAGGTGCCCTCTGGTGGTCAAACTAGCACTAACTAGCATTAATGGTAACAATGGCTGACACTTAAATAACGTGCCATAGAATTATGCAGCAGCCCGCAAGCTGTGCTGCAGTAAGACAACTTTTAAAGGAAGAACCACTGTATGGGTACATTGACTTGGTTCAATGTACCAATACAGGTACATGGTTCTCACTCTCTTCCATAAACTTACACAGTAATTATGACAACTACCGGAGGACGTCCGTCAACCTATCAGAGCTCTTGCAGCATGAACTGACATGCTGTCCACCCAATCAAAGGATCAGAGAATGAATCTAGTACAAAAAGCATAAGTTATAGCTAGCTAGCAGTGCATAAAATATTGGGAGTAGTTGACGAGGCAAAAAGAAAATACTGTTCTAAGAAATTAATTTCTTTAAAAATGAGAAAGAAACAGCGAGCGATATATATTTAGTTGTATTTTTTATTTAACTTGCTAGCAAATGCAGCTAGCTAGTTTAGCCTACTCAAACAGACAGGGATTCCATGTTAGCTAGCTGGCTATCCAACACTGGAACTTCTCCAAGTCAAGGTAAGCTTTTGGTTTTATTAACGTATTACCACTGGGGCCCGCAGGTGTAATTTCTAAACTGCTTGTTGCTGACATACACTGTACTGCATGATTATAGCGGGTTTAATAATGCATAGGTGACAATGAAGACATTTTTTTTTATACTTGGCACAGACAGCTGATGTGTTGTGCACTAAAATCCACATGCGAAGGGAAAAGGTAAGAGGAGAGTAGATGCGAGATATTATACAACGATCAAAAGGATCATGCTGTTTGTATGTGGCTGCTATGAAAGTGAACTGTGTTTGCATGTGATAAAGGGTGTATTCATTTAACAGATTCTGTTGAAAAACATTTCTTAAAAACAGCAGCAAACGGAAGGAGAAGGGGATAAACATACCTGAATTTGTCCAATAGAAAGTCGTTTGCAACTGTTAGACTACCGATTATACCCTAAGATCAGCTAGATGAAGGTAAGATTGTGCAAGGCGGTATTTAATGTCTGTCACCTTGATTACTCATATATCTCTCGACTACGATGTAAACTTTCATTTATAGGCTAGGTTGGAGCAACTTCATGATGGGTATAGGGAAAATCCGACTATCATATAGTAGCGTAAACCTATCAATGTTAGATTGAGCTGGGTGAATGGCATATGAATGACAGTCATCCAATATGCTGTAATAGAAATAAGGCCATGCTCATAAAAATGTAAAATACATCCTTCCTCAACTTAAAGTCACCGCCCGCCAATGTCAACCAAATAGAACATATCAGACGGCTGAGATATTGCACCATAACATTTAAATGACCAAACTGATTCATGTCTCCTGGGTATTTGTGTCACTGAAAAATTAGGGGCCAAATGTCTCAATCTTGGGGTCTCAATTTGAGGAGGGAGGGAGGGTGTGTGCAAAAATCCCTTCAGTCCAGGGGGTGGGGGGGAATAGAGCAAGAGTGAGCGTGAGACCTTTCAAACACAAACAGGGACAGTAAAACTGTTCAAGACTTATCAGAACATACAGTGCTGCCTGCTACTACCACACACGCACACAGTCAGTATCTGGATAACGTGTGAAATGCTTGACAAAGTATATGATATCAACAGAGAGGTATATTTCTGTGTGATTTAAATACTGACTGGCTTTCATCAAGCAGCTCACTCAAGAAAAAGCTTCAACCTACCAGGATAGTTACAAACAGCACAGGAAGTAAATCATCAACATGTATTGATCACATCTTTACTAATGCTGCAGAAATTTGCTTGAAAGCAGTATCCAGATCCATCAGATGTAGTGATCACAATATAGTAGCCATATCTAGGAAAACCAAAGCTCCAAAGGCTGGGCCTAATATAAAGTATTCATTTTATAGTTATTCCTTTGATGTCAAGAATATCTGGTTGCTCCGTGGTGTGTAATGAGGAGCAACAGACACTGCACTTGACACATTTATGAAATTGCTTATTCCAGTTGCTAATAAGCATGCATCCATGAAGAAAATGACTAAAAACTGTTAAATCCCTGTGGATTGATGAGGAATTGAAAAATGGTATGGTTGAGAGGAATGAGGCAAAAGGAATGGCAAATAATTATGGCTGCACAAACGATTGGCAAACATATTGCAAATTGTGAAATCATGTGACTAAACTGAATAAAAAGAAGAAACTACACTATGAAACCAAGATAAATGAAATAAAGAATAATGGTACAAATCTTTGGAGCACCTTATGTTAAATTCTGGGGGAAAAAGGTAAACTCTGCCCCATCATTCATTGAAACAGATGGCGCATTCATCACAAAACCCACTGATATTGCCAACTACTTTCATTATTTTTTAATTGTCAAGATTAGCAAACTTATGCAAAACATGCCAGCAACAGATGCTGACACTATACATCTATGTATATCTGACCAAATTATGAAAGACTAACATTGTAATTTTAAATCCCATAAAGTTAGTGTGGAAGAGGTGAAAAAATGATTGTTGTCTATCAACAATCACAAACCACCGGGGTCTGACAACTTGGGTCTGACAACTTCAATTTAAGCCCACTAGAAAGTATTTGCCCTCAGGCTTGGAGGGAAGCAAATAAGCAAGTAATTCCGCTACTTAAGAACAGTAAAGTCCCCTTTACTGGCTCAAATAGCCGATCAATCAGCCTGTTACCAACCCTTAGTAAACTTTTGGAAAAAATTAGTTTGACCAGATACAATGCTATTTTACAGTAAACAAATTGACAAACTTTCAGCATGCTTATAGAGATGGATATTCAATGAGCACAGCACTTACACAAAGGACTGATGGTTGGCTGAGAGAAATTGATGATAAAAAGATTGAGGGCTGTTTTGTTAGACTTCAGTGCAGCTTTTGACATTATCGATCATAGTCTGCTGCTGGCAAAACGTGTGTGTTTTTAAAATTATTATTATTCGTTTTTAAATCGTCCGATTAATCGGTATCGGCTTTTTTGGTCCCCCAATAATTGGTATCGGCGTTGAAAAATCATAAATCGGTCGACCTCTAATACACACACGATGGCATACGCACTATACACACACGTACACATGGATTTTGTACTGTACTGTAGTGGTGATGTAGGGGCCTGAGGGCAAACATGTATTGTAAAATTGCATAAACTGCCTTAATTTTGCTGGACCCCAGGACGAGAAGCTGCTGGCAGCAGCTTAATACAAATACACACAGTTGATGGTGAGCTGGGTGGGGGTAAAGAGAGAACAAGATAGGAGACATTTCTGACAGTCTGGGGGAAGGAGGGAGAATGATTAAGGATGGATCGTTTGAAGTAGCTGAGGACAGCGCAGGAATGAGTGCATAGTTACCTGCAAAAGCAAAATTAACCCCGTTCCTGGGAGAGAATGTAGAAAACAAGAACATGGACAGAGAGAAAAAAAGTGAATACTCTAAACTCCCTCCCCTCCTTGTACCTAAATCAGATTAGGATGTGTCCAGAATGCCACCCTACTCCCTATATAAAGGCTGACCAAACTGACAACGTTTGGTTTGGCCCGCCAGGACCACTAGGGGGTCCCCAACCAAAAAAAAGGCAGTCAGTCTTAACTCACTGTTTAAAGATAGCATAGTAGAATACACAACCTGCAATTTCTACATTTGATCAGTTTTCCTCTTGTAATGTCAGTCACTGAAAATCAATTAGCCCATGACACCTAACATTTTATAGATTGCTATGTAAGATAGCTGGCTACTAGACTCTCTAAACCTTGTAGTAATCATGTGGCCAAATTACTGACTGGGCACCAATGACTGCATGGCCGTGCATGACTCCAACCCCATCATTAAGTTTGCTGCATGAAACAGCATGATCGTTACACAGGTGCACCTTGTGCTGGGGATGATAAAAGAACACTAAATAAGCAGCACAATGCCACAGATGTAAGAAGCTATTGTTTACCTTTAATTTTTCTAAATAAATTGTTGATTTGTTCTGCTAGCTACCCACCACTCTGAATATATTTTGTCCCCTCCAAGCCCAAAAAAGTGTAAGCACCCCTGATTTATAAAGTGCACTACATTTGACCAAAGCCTAATGTTGTGGTGTGTCTAACATTTGAAGTTCATATACCCAACCTCACACTTCTTCCACTTGTATGACAGACAGACCAGTCCACAGTGAAACAACCTCCCCCAAACCAATAATGCTCACTAGACAGATTTATATACCCCTCATTTCCATCAATTACAAACTCTAAGCCAGCTCATTCGTCCAAGGTCTAGGAGTCTGAAAGGATGTGGGCAGCAATGGTCAATGTTGCCAAATCTGTTCTCTCAAGTCTTGAGCTGCAGTCTAGGAGATAAACGAAACTCAGCAAAAAAATAAACGTCCCTTTTTCAGGACCCTATCTTTCAAAGATATTTTGTAAAAATCCAAATAACTTCACAGATCATTGTAAAGGGTTTAAACATTGCTTGTTCAATGAACCATGAACAATTAATGAACATGCA
Source organism: Oncorhynchus kisutch (assembly GCF_002021735.2). Lineage (NCBI taxonomy): Eukaryota > Metazoa > Chordata > Actinopteri > Salmoniformes > Salmonidae > Oncorhynchus > Oncorhynchus kisutch. The sequence continues at coordinate 52,710,024 of NC_034184.2, read as the reverse complement.
CCTGTGGAACAGTCGTTCAGACACTAACAGCTTTCAGACATGAGGCAATTTAGCACACTAAAGAGGCCATTCTACTAAAAACACCAAAAGAAAGATGCCCAGGGTCCCTGCTCATCTGTGTGAACGTGCCTTAGGCATGCTGCAAGGAGGCATGAGGACTGCAGATGTGACCAGGGCAATAAATTGCAATGTCCGTACTGTGAGACACCCAAGACATCACTACAGGGAGACAGGACGGACAGCTGTTCGTCCTCGCAGTGGCAGAACACGTATAACAACACCTGCACAGGATCGGTACATCCGAACATCACACCTGCGGGACGGGTACAGGATGGCAACAACAACTGCCCAAGTTACACCAGGAATGCACAATCCCTCCATCAGTGCTCAGACTGTCCGCAATAGGCAGAGAGAGGCTGGACTGAGGGCTTGTAGGCCTGTTGTAGTAAGGCAGGTCCTCACCAGACATCACCGGCAACAACGTCACCTATAGGCACAAACCCACCATCGCTGGACCAGACAGGACTGCCAAAAAGTGCTCTTCACTAACGAGTCACAGTTTTGTCTCACCAGGGGTGCTGGTCGGATTTGCAATTATCGTCAAAGGAATGAGCATTACACGAGGCTTGTACTCTGGAGCGGGATCGACTGGGAGGTAGAGGGTCCATCATGGTCTGGGGCGGTGTGTCACAGCATCATCGGACTGAGCTTGTTGTCATTGCAGGCAATCTGTGTTTGGGATCATTGTCATGCTGAAAGACCCAGCCACGTTTCATCTTCAATGCCCTTGCTGATGGAAGGAGGTTTTTACTCAAAATCTCACGATACATGGCCCCATTTATTCTTTCCTTTACACGGATTAGTCGTCCTGGTCCCTTTGCAGAAAAACAGCCCCAAAGCATGATGTTTCCACCCCATGCTTGACAGTAGGTATGGTGTTCTTTGGATGCAACTCAGCATTCTTTGTCCTCCAAACACGACTAATTGAGTTTTTACCAAAAAGTTATATTTTGGTTTCATCTGACCATATGACATTCTCCCAATCTTCTTCTGTATCATCCAAATGCTCTCTAGCAAACTTCAGACGGGCCTGGACATGTACTGGCTTAAGCAGGGGGACACGTCTGGCACTGCAGGATTTGAGTCCCTGGCGGCGTAGTGTGTTACTGATGGCAGGCGTTGTTACTTTGGTCCCAGCTCTCTGCATGTCATTCACTCGGTCCCCCCGTGTGGTTCTGGGATTTTTGCTCACAGTTCTTGTGATCATTTTGACCCCACGGGGTGAGATCTTGCGTGGAGCCCCAGATCGAGGGAGATTATCAGTGGTCTTGTATGTCTTCCATTTCCTAATAATTGCTCCCACAGTTGATTTCTTCAAACCAAGCTGCTTACCTATTGCAGATTCAGTCTTCGCAGCCTGGTACAGGTCAACAATTTTGTTTCTGGTGTCCTTTGACAGCTCTTTGGTCTTGGCCATAGTGGAGTTTGGAGTGTGAACGTTTAAGGTTGTGGACAGGTGTCTTTTATACTGATAACATGTTCAAACAGGTGCCATTAATACAGGTAATGAGTGGAGGACAGAGGAGCCTCTTAAAGAAGAAGTTACAGTGACCAAATACTTATTTTCCACCATAATTTGCAAATAAATTCATTAAAAATCCTACAATGTGATTTTCTGGATTTTTTTCTCATTTTGCCTGTTATAGTTGAAGTGTACTTATGAAAATTACAGGCCTCTCGTCTTTTTAAGTGGGAGAACTTGCACAATTGGTGGCTGACTAAATACTTTTTTTGCCCCACTGTACATGACCAGTTCCAGTTAGAACTGCTGGGGAAAAAAGGTTACATTAAAAGGGGGTTAGTGAGTTACGTCTTTGTGTTTGTGGATAGTGGGGGCATTTGGTCATGGCCCAAAAAGACCATCAGACTTGGGAGGACACAGTAATTGAAAAATCATGTGGAGATTCCATGCTGCATGGGCTGGGCTTTAAGCTGAGGCTTGTGCACACACACACACACACACACACACACACAGAACACTCTCACATCCCTCCCACCCACCCCTTACATCCAGCAGCAGTGGTTGCCATGGTGCCAGGGTAATGTTTAGAACCCCTACTCCACATGACAGAGGTCTGTTGTTGATCCACCAACTGCATCACCGTGGAGACATGCCACAAATGAGGTCACTGACAAATGTAGCGATTGACTGACATACCTGAAACAGCGAATGAGAGCTACATAGAGAGAGGCTTTCTAGAGTTGAAGACAGCCATGACCCCAGCAAGATGATTTCACCAACTTCCTACTGTGAGAACTAGAGCACGCAGGCTATACAGTCAACCTCAGTGAAGCATATAGGCCTAGTACTCCACCCTGGCAAGAGGTGCTTTCTTAGCAGGTGGTGATTTTCTGACTTAGTCCTATGTCATCCCAGGTTCAGAGCGTAGGGGAAAGCTGACATAACAAACCTACTATGAACACCTGCTATGCAGTCCCTCTTTCACAAAGTTTTGATGCTTTAGTCTAATCTAAGCTCTCAATGTGATTTATGGCAGAGGCAGACACTAGCAACCATTTATGCAATGATCATTAGTCATTACAACCCAAAAATCTGATTGCCTGCCAGCCTGAATCTCTGGAACTGTTTAATTAATTTTGTCCCTCGCATTAGTGAACACTTAAAAGTAGACAATGTGTGTGCAAACTCCAGATAGTTTGGGCTTGGGGTAGGGAGGGAAATAATATGGCTTGCAAATAGCATTTAGTCCCATAAATGTGAATACCGCACAAATGAATGGGCCTGGAATTAGGGCACTCGGGATTTTCCTGAATTTATGAATTTCTCCAATGAGATACACCATTTTCATTATCTTTTACAAAACGTTTGGTTACCGTGCACTAATGAACATGACCACGCTGTTTTCTCTAGGCTGGTCAAGCACCAGGCCCTCTACTGCACCTCCCCTGCAATGCTGCTGTTTTTCGGTAGTTTCAAAGGAGATCAGGAATGCCCTGTTACCTCTTGGACAAGTCATCTACTCTAGCTAACTCCATGCAGTTCCTCAACATACTCACAGCAAACCAATTGAGTTTATGTGGTTGGTTTTACGTGATAACTTGGGTGGGACTGAGAATAATTATTTCTGTACATAGTTGTAAATTGCTTGGGGAGATTTCAGGATTAACATCCGACCTGCTGTAGCATTATTCATACATTGTATTTTGGATATTGTTGGACTTTTGGAGAACACACAGAGATGTGCTGTTGTTTGAGGGATTTTATACAACGGGTGGGTCTAATCCTGAATGCTGATTGGTTAAAAGCGCATTCCAGCTGGTGTCTATTCCACAATTAACCACCAGCTAAATCTATGAAGGCAAAATACCCATTTACTCCGTTCCAGCTGATCCACTCTCTTAACAGCCCAGCCAGGCAATTTATAAACTTGCTCTCCACTCATAAAAAGCATCTAGACATTCTCACATTTCTTTTTAACTAACATTTAGTTTTCAACCGTGGATATTTGTATAACCTTTGCTGTCTGTCTCTCCGACATTTGCAACATTGTTTCAATATTCTAATTCGATCTCCAGCTGCCACATAGTAATGAACGTGTCAGGAGTCAGGAAGAGAGACAGGCAGGCAGCTTTTCTCAGCCAGTCGAAATAATGAATCAGTAGCATTTTTATGTATACACACACACACACACACACACATACACAGAACTATCAATAGAAAACAGGTTGAACAAAACGAAGTGCAACTAGTTTGCATTCTTTCCAGCTTCAGTTTGAAGTGATTGTGTTAGATGTGTTGTTGGCTAGCTCCACTGAACAACAGTGCCCTGACGAGAGAGCACATTTTCTATGCCAGGCAAAATCGCGCCTCATTAGCGCATTGTTATGGGTGTATCCAAATAAATGTCACTAGAAAACAGCTTAAACAAACACAAATACAGCTCCTTTGATGTTATTCTGGCTGCATTCTTTTTTGACATGACTAAGTTAGCCATAGTTGGCTAGCTAGCAAGCAAGGGATAAGAACATTGCCAGCCAGTATGGCAATGGAATATTTAGAACGAACGACTGGGTCGCGTCAATACAGTAGATGCAGAACAAAACACTGAACAACTGGGTGATATCTCTGGCAACTAAATGACCAGCCAGCTTGGTTAGGACCCCTAGGTTTGTGTCAGGACTAGATCTTGTGGAAGGATGAAATGGTATGAATAAATTCATAAAAATAATGTTTCATAAAAATGTGTAAATCATTATTTGAATATGTTGGTAACCCATTGTATAAAAGTGATAATGCCCTCGAAGCAGGCGTTTGGAGGATATATTGGCACTTGACTTTGCCTTGTGCCTAACACCCGTGGCAATATATCCTCCAAACACCAGGTTCTCAGGCATTATCACTTGAACATTCTGTACGTATCAATCAACATTGTTTATGAGATGTTTTACACAAATCATCATGGCAACAAAGCCCACCCAAAACGTTATCCTCTCGTCCATTGCATAACTTCATCATCAGAACCTAATAGAGAGAGAGGAGCCAGAGGGACCACAGCACAGGGTGAGTCCCCCTGGTCAAAAGTAACGCACTATATAGGGAACGAGGTGCCTTTTGGGATGCACACAGTCATTATGGCATCATCCTGCTCTGTATCTCTGCTGCTTTAAGGCTACATTAGGTGGAGGCGTTTTTCACCACAAACACCGACTCATTCACAACAGAGGAGACAGCAGAGCACACATCCAACATCAGGGCACTCAATGTGCTTCCAATCCCCGCCAACGAGAGGGTCTGTGTTGGAGGAGGAGAGGAGTCTGAGGGCCTGTGAACCCCAACAGACTATGTAACCATGGCTACAGCAGAGCAGTTCCTCACTGACACAGAGGTTGGAACTCTGGATAGACATACTGGCTGACAGGTAAACACAAAGGTTGCATCCCAAATGGCACCCTCTTCCCTATACAGTGCACTAGTTATGACCAGAGCCCTATGGGCCCTTATCAAAAGTATTTCACAATAGGGTGCCATTTGGGAACGCATTCACAGAGAGACCGGGCATTAGTTAGACGCTGTTGGCTTATACTGGGGGGGGGGGGGGGTTAATAGATAATCATCCCTAGGTGTGAAGGGGCTAGATCAGTCCAGGCCAGCTATGGCATTATAGGATGGATGGACTGTGGTGGTCAAGAGACTAAGTTGGGTCCAGTTGCCAAGGTGATACAATGGTCATATAACAACACCATGTGTGTCTCTCGAATGGTACCCAAACAACTTTTTTGACTGGTCAAAAGTTGTGCACTATATAGAGAAAAGGCTGCTGTTTCGACCACCACACCACAGACAATTAGGGAGTCATCCAAAACAGTGCTCACCATGCAGTCATACTATGGCCCATCTCCAGTCATCGCTTTCATCTGACGCCATATTACTAATCCTCTGTTAGTCTTCAGTTCAACAGACAGCGCTACAGATGTCGGGGCGGCAGGTAGCCTATCGGTTAAGAGAGTTGAGCCAGTAACCGAAAGGTCGCTGGTTCGAATCCCTGAGCCGACAAAGCACGTTATTCCAATTACTTCTGTAAGTCGCTCTGGATAAGAGTGTCTGCGAGACGTCGGTAAGTAAAAGGAGCTGATCTTTGACGACAGGAAATGGAGGGCCGAGCACTGCCCTATTCACAATCAACGTGGCTGTATTGGAGCATGTCGAGAGCTTCAAGTTCCTTGGTGTCCACATCACTAAGGATCTATCATGGTCCAAACACAACACAGTCATGAAGAGGGCACAACAACTCCTCTTCCCCCTCAGGAGGCTGAAAAGATTAGGCATGGGCCCGCAGAGCCTCAAAAGGTTCTACAGCTGCACCGTGGAGAGCATCTTGACTGGCTGCATCACCACTTGGTATAGTAACTGCTTGGTATCAGACCTCAAGGCGCTACACAGGGTAGTGCGTAATGCCCAGTATATCACTGGGCCGAGCTCCCTGCCACCCATACCAGGCGGTGTCAGAGGAAGGCCCTAAACATTTTCAAAGCCTCCAGCCACCCAAGTCATAAGACTGTTCTCTCTGCTACCACACAGCAAGTGATACGGATGCGCCAACCAACAGGACCATGAACAGCTTCAACCCCAAAACTAAATGCGAAATGCCAAATAGTTGTTACCCAAACAGCTATCTGCATTGACCCTTTTTGCACTAACTTTAACTCACCACTTATGCTGCTGCCACTTTTTATTATCTGTCCTGTCACATATAACTTTATTCCTTGTTATATGTACATATGTACTCAGTACTGGTACCCCATGTACAGTGGGGCAAAAAAGTATTAGTCAGCCACCAATTGTGCAAGTTCTCCCACTAAAAAAGATGAGGCCTGTAATTTTCATCATAGGTACACTTCAACTATGACAGACAAAATGAGAAAAAAGATTTTTAATGCATTTATTTGCAAATTATGGTGGAAAATAAGTATTTGGTCAATAACAAAAGTTTCTCAATACTTTATTATATACCCTTTGTTGGCCATGACAGAGGTCAAACGTTTTCTGTAAGTCTTCACAAGGTTTTCACACACTGTTGCTGGTATTTTGGCCCATTCCTCCATGCAGATCTCCGCTAGAGTAGTGATGTTTTGGGGCTGTTGCTGGGCAACACGGACTTTCAACTCCCTCCAAAGATTTTCTATGGGGTTGAGAACTGGAGACTGGCTAGGCAACTCCAGGACCTTGAAATGCTTCTTACGAAGCCACTCCTTCGTTGCCCGGGCAGTGTGTTTGGGATCATTGTCATGCTGAAAGACCCAGCCACGTTTCATCTTCAATGCCCTTGCTGATGGAAGGAGGTTTTTACTCAAAATCTCACGATACATGGCCCCGTTCATTCTTTCCTTTACACGGATCAGTCGTCCTGGTCCCTTTGCAGAAAAACATCCCCAAAGCAAACATGCTTCACAGTAGGTATGGTGTTCTTTGGATGCAACTCAGCATTCTTTGTCCTCCAAACACAACGAGTTGAGTTTTTACCAGAAAGTACTATTTTGGTTTCATCTGACCATATGACATTCTCCCAATCTTCTTCTGGATCATCCAAATGATCTCTAGCAAACTTCAGACAGGCCTGGACATGTACTGGCTTAAGCAGGGGGACACGTCTGGCACTGCAGGATTTGAGTCCCTGGCGGCATAGTGTGTTACTGATGGTAGGCTTTGTTACTTTGGTCCCAGCTCTCTGCAGGTCATTCACTAGGTCCCCACATGTGGTTCTAGGATTTTTGCTCACCATTCTTGTGATCATTTTGACCCCACGGGGTGAGAGCTTGCGTGGAGCCCCAGATCGAGGGAGAATTTCAGTGGTCTTGTATGTCTTCCATTTCCTAGTAATTGCTCCCACAGTTGATTTCTTCAAACCAAGCTGCTTACCTATTGCAGATTCAGTCTTCCCAGCCTGGTGCAGGTCTACAATTTTGTTTCTGGTGTCCTTTGACAGCTCTTTGGTCTTGCCCATAGTGGAGTTTGGAGTGTGACTGTTTGAGGTTGTGGACAGGTGTCTTTTATACTGATAACAAGTTCAAACAGGTGCCATTAATACAGGTAATGAGTGGAGGACAGAGGAGCTTCTTAAAGAAGAAGTTACAGGTCTGTGAGAGCCAGACATCTTGCTTGTTTGTAGGTGACCAAATACTTATTTTCCACCATAATATGCAAATAAATTCAATAAAAATCCTACAAATGTGATTTTCTGGATTTTCTTCTCATTTTGTCTGTCATAGTTGAAGTGTACCTATGATGAAAATTACAGGCCTCTCATCTTTTTAAGTGGGAGAACTTGCACAATTGGTGGCTGACTAAATACTTTTTTGCCCCACTGTATATATCCAAAGTTATAATTACTTGTGTATTTATTATTACTTTTCTATTTTCTTTCTCTGCATTGTTGGGAAGTGCCCGTAAATAAGCAATTCACTGTTAGTCGACACCTGTTGTAATTGTATTTAAAATGACTAAAATGTAAGTTAAGGACAGCCCCAGTGGCTGATTTCAGTGGTGAAATATGGTGCCAGTGAACTTGTATGGAGTAGAGAGGAAGGTGAAGGAATAACAGTTCAAATGTGAATGGAAGAACATATCTGGGAAAAACAATCAACTGACTCATCTTCAACTCATCCTGTTTTATTAAAGTTATTATCCTGGTAACTTTATATTCGTCTTTGAGAGAAAAAAAAAAGGGGGTTTTTTAGCAATCATTTATATCCCATAAGATTGTCAGATAAATTCTGACAGTAAACAAACAAAGGATACATTTTAATAGTCCAGAAAATAAAAAATAAAAATCATTTGCAGACATCATAACATGGAAATTCAGCGAGGCAGATTGACATCACTTCTTGACTGGCTGTTAAAGAGCAAAAAAACAAAACAAAAAAGTATTTACTGCTACTTCACTGCATGCTTGTGGTGCTTTCCTAACCTGACAGTACAGTTGCTTAGGGTACAAACATAGAAATAGAATCTCATTCTAGTTCAGTGGTAGAAACATCATCAGTGGTAGAAGCATCATATTGTTTGCAAAACTGCACCATAGGATGGGGCCCTGATCAAAATGTGTGCACTATATAGAGAATAGGGTGCCATTTGGGACGTACCCACAATCTTCTCCAGTTACTATGGAGAGTCAAGGCTGGGTGAGTAGTGACTGCACCACCCATTCCTTAGTAATAAAATCATATCAGAAAGGGAAGGTAAATACTGGCAATAGTATGGCCCTCATCACCCCAGCCCAGCCACCCATCCCATTCCCCTATACTGATCAAGAATGATGACCTCAGTCAGAGATGAGAACGAGCTACTGACACAAACACACAGGAAAGGAGAAAAGTAATTAGCCTTCAAGACCACTTCCAAGTGTGAAGTAGTACAACAACATAAAGCTCAAATATAATAGGAGGGAGTCTATGTAATTAGGCTGCAGAGTAGTTCTTTATTTTGGCAGGTACTGTTATACCTACACTACAGTACCTGCCAAATAAGGAGGAATAACATAGCACTAGTTTATTGGTCTTGGTATTCTACCTTGAACTTGGACCGACAACAACGCCGTCTGAAATTAGTTCATGAAAACAGGCCTAATGAGCATCGAGTCCTACATATACAGCAGTCAGTCAGTTAGCAACATGCTCAAGAGCAAGACAGGAAGAGGACATGAGATCAGAGAGACTTCGAGTAGAATGGAGTTGCGTCCCAAATGGCAGTATTCCCTTACAGTGCCTTCAGAAAGTATTCAGACCCTTTGACTTATTCCACATGTTGTTGTGTTACAGCCGGAATCCTCACCCATCTACACACAATACCAAAGTGAAAACATGCTTTTCAAAATGATTGCAAATTTATTGAAAATGAAATACAGAAAAGTATGTACACACACCTAAGTCAATAGTTTGTTGAAACACCGTGGCAGCAATTACAGCTGTGAGTCTTTCTGGGTAAGTCTAAGAGCTTTCCACACCTGGATTGTGCAACACTTGCCCATTAAGCTCTCAAATTGGTGGTTTATCATTGCTAGACAACCATTTTCAGGTCTTGCCATAGATTTTCAAGTAGATGTGTGAAAACTAACTCACCCACTCAGGAAAATTCACTGTCTTCTTGGTAAGCAACTCCATTGTAGATGTCGCCTTGTGTTTAAGGTTATTGTCCTGCTGAAAGGTGAATCCATCTCCCAGTGTCTGGTGGAAAGCAGACTGAACCAGGTTTTCCTTTGGGATTTTGCCTGTGCTTATTAACTCCATTCCATTTCTTTTTTATGCTGAAAAACTCCCCAGTCCTTAATGATTACAAGCATACCCATAACATGAGGCAGCCACCATCCTGAACTTATTTAGGCTTGCTATAACTAAGGGGTTGAATACTTATCGAATCAAGACATTTCAACTTTTCATTTTGCATTTATTTGTAAACAATTTCAAAAAACATAATTCCACTTTGACATTATGGGGTATATTTTGTATAGGCCAGTGACAAATCTCAATTGAATCCATTTTAAGTTCAGGCTGTAACAACAAATTTACTTAGGTAACTGATGGGCATTAAACCTAGGTAAACCCCATCCATAGGCCTATATACACAAAAATGTGGACAACACTTCAAATTAGTGCATTCGGCTACTCCAGCCCACACCAGTTGTTGACAGGTGTATAAAACCGAGCACACATCCATGCAATCTCCATAGACAAACATTGGCAGTAGAATGGCCCGCGCCGAAGAGCTCAGTGACTTTCAACGTGGCACTGTCATAGGATGCCACCTTTCCAACAAGTCAGTTCGTCAAATTTCTGCGGTGCTAGAGCTGCCCTGGCGAACTGTATGTGCTGTTATTTTGTGTGTTCATGATGTGTTTATCACAAAGCCTCAAAAGAAGAGGCTTCTCAGTACAGAATGAGGTCCAGCTTGTATGTAATTCCTTTAGGTGTAAACCACAGCAAAGAACATCATCGTATAACATGCAGTCTTTTCTCCCAAGAGATATAGGCTACCTGCCTATTGTTAGGCCCATTCCCCTGGACTCCAGTCCTGGATGCCGAGGTATTAGGTGACATGTTGTTCCGGTCATGTTCAAAAATGTTCTACAAACAAAATTTCACTTTCATTATGGGGTATTGTGTGTATATCAGTGACACACAATCTCAATTTCAAATCAATGTTAAATTCCAGCTGTAACAACAAGATTTAGAAAAAGTAAAAGGGGGGGGGGGGTAGATTTTATGGAAAAAGAGATGCATGTTTTTGGACGATGCAGCATCCTGCCTTGTTGACAACATGACCGAAATGCGCAGATTAGATCCGTGCATCGCGGCTCAGGTTAATTGAACAATCAGGGCATTGGTCCAAATGTGATGTGATAGATAGCGTACAGTGCGCAATCAAAGGGGAGCGCTGCATGTTTTTGTTGCACTACTGTGCAATGTTAATTGACTAGTTGATTGATCACACTTATGAACAAAACTAATAGCCCAACAAATAATGCGTTGAAACATTAACATTTCCAAAGATTTAAATTAGTCATTTGGTGAGAGGAAAAACAAGCCGTAAAATGAACTTACCAATGCCACTCTGTTGAATTTTAAACGATATGACAAGTTATGGCGGATGTCCCCGAATATTCTGACGTGAAAGTTATTTATTTGTCCACTGCTATTTCTAACAAACGCTAATGTTTGCGAGAGAAATCTCATCAGGCGTTACTATACATTTGAACATCAATTTCCCAAAGTATTTAGAATGTCAACTCCTCACGCGCTCTAATGCATTATTCAAAGTCATCTTCAATCACCTAAGATCGCCTACTGTTTCTTTTAGAAAAGTAAATACGAACGCTGTCCGGAGAGAAACTGACGATGCCGAGTAGTCTTGCTCAATTGCAAACTTCGTTGTATAGGAACGCAAGTACGACTGTAATTCACTTTCGCCTGCTTCGCAAACTTCTCCACTGTTGCCTTGTGCTCGTAGCTTCCGGACAACATTAACCATTTCTTAAAGGAGCAGACCTATCAGGGCACGGTCCAAAGCTCAAAGTCACCTGTATAGAGTAGACACACCTATTGAACCAACGAACATAATCATTCAGGTTAGCCAGGTTGAAAAGGAACCAAAGAGTATCTATTTTTGTTTCACACACACACACACACACACACACACACACACACACACACACACACACACACACACACACACACACACACACACACACACACACACACACACACACACACACACACACACACACACACACACACACACACACACACACACACACACACACACACACACAGGACCAGCAGGGGCAAAGAGCCTTGACCTGAAATGACTGATGGGGTCAATATGATTGCAATGGACAATCAATGGTCAGTTAGTAGTTAATGGAATGCAGTAGACCAGACCAGAGGTCCTCTTTCCATTACAATGTCCATAAATAAACCAGAACCATCACGCTGTTCAGACACTGCCAGTCTGTCACACACTTTACATTGCTGTCTCTGTGGTGTGTACTGAATTATTGGCCTAGGAAACATTGACACATTAGGACATACAGCATCACCTTCCAACATAACGACTGTGTATGGAAACAAAAAAACAACAATCAATCTATTTTACTTTACTATTTGTGTATATTTTCCCAAAAGTGGGATTTGAATCCCTGTCCATCCCTGCCAATCCCTGTCCACTCCACTCCAATGGGCAGAGAGTCTCATCTTGGCCAAGGACAGATAAACAGGGGCGGTGGGTGTTGCTAGGAGCAATCAGCTGGTTGCAACAAAAAAAATCATGGAGGACAAGGACGCTTGTTTACAGATGTACAAGAGACTGCAATTATAAATATGGTTTTGGCCAACAATGCAATTAGGATTTGAGATATAAGAGAGCGTATCTTGAATAATGACACCATATTTAACAACATCAATGCTGTAAGCCTGTCGACCATACAACGCATCCTCCAACGGTACCGAGGGACGATGAAAAAACTTTACAAGGTGCCATTTGAGAGAAACTCTGACAGAGTCAATAATATGCGACATGACTTTGTAGAGGTATGTATGCAACACTACTTCCAGTACTTCAGACATACCATATTTACTCATCTGTATATCCTTTTGTCTGTTACAGAGAGTATTGGAGCTGGATGCCCATGTAATTCGCTATAAATGTATTTATTTGGATGAGTTTGGCTTCAACCTCACCAAAACCAGGCACCGTGGAAGAAATGTTATAGGACAGAGGGCAATTACCAATGTCCCTGGACAGCGTGGGGGTAATATAACTATGTTCACCTTTTCTAAATCCCATAGAGGAATTCTTCTCAGCCTGGCGCTGGAAAGTGTATGATCGCCAACCCTATATCCGCATGCCGCTTCTCCAGGCAATGGAGGATGCATGTGGGGACGTAGAGGTTGCCTCTGTCCAAGGTTGGATACGCCACACTAGGAGATACTTCCCTCGATGTTTGGCAAGAGAAACTTATCTTGTGATGTGGACGAAGTATTGTGGCCAGACCAAGGCCGGAAAAGAGATGAAGCGTAGCTTAGCACCCCCCCCCCCCTCCCCCACAATTGTGTTCTTTAGTGTATTCTATATTCAAAATAATATACTTTTGGTTTACATATGTTTATGGTTTTGTTGTATGCTACTGTATACAACAGTAATGTTTGGCCTAATAAATATTTTCTGTTTCTACATTGCATTGGTGTTTACAGTGTACTGCTACCCCTCTCAGCAGATTACTTTCACTGTAGAACATTGCATTGAAATGTAGATATACGCCTATGAAAGACCAAAGAGCTTTAGATTTAGAACAACAGTGTTTACATGGTATATACAAAAATGTACTATTATGAAAGCAGTGTTTGCCATTTGATGCAAATGCTTCGTTCTAACATGTGTTTATGGCATTTTGAATGCAGTGTTACATTTTGAAGGAGATGTGAGGCATTTTGCATTTTGTGTGTGCAGTTTTGGGAATTGTGTGTAGAGTTTTGAAAAAAGGAGACAGTTTTGAAAATGTGTGTAAGCAGTTGGAAAAAACTGTATTCCAACCTCATAGTGTGAAAATATTATATAAAACCCAGGAAAATCACATTTCTGACTGTGCAGGACCTTGAAAAAATATTTTATAACTCCTTATACCAAAGCATATCAAAGTGTATCCTTATATCAAAGTGTTACCAGTAGGGGTACATAGCGAAAGTATTCAGTTAATCCATATACCGTAGTTATGGAAATTATATTACAAAGTTATGCATTGCTGTGGTTTTGATGGCATTACTCATTCTGGGAATTATATTATGCAGATGACATGGTGGCATAGATAGGACCTTTTGTTTGCAGGGAATTATAATTCCAAAGAAAATTGGTCCTTATGTTACATAGCGAGCGCTATCAAAATGGCATGACAATAAACAATAACAAGAGATCACAGGGAAAATATACATAAAAGAGTCAAGGCATGGAATAAATACATGTGAAAGATTACAAGTTACAGTAAATCTGAGCCCGACATGTCTCAGCTACCAAAGGATGGAGAGACAGACAGACGTTGCAATTTCCTTAATGTCACTGTGACCTTATGTTGTGGTGCTGATATCAAAGATTTATTGGAGCCTGATGGACGGGGTGTGTGTGTGCGTGTGTGCGTGCGTATGCGTGTGTGTGTGAGTGCATCCCAAATGGCATCCTATTCCTTATATAATGCACTACTTTTGACCACAGCCCTATGAGCCCTGTTTAAAAGTAGTGCACTATAAAGGGAACAGGGTGCCATTTTGGACTCACCCTGTGTTTCTAAATCCACCCGAAATCTGAAAGAAATATAACCTGTTAGATGCCATAAATAATGTCAGCCTTCAAAGCTATGGCTCTCATGCCGGTAAGGAGCAGTTTGACAACAATTCCATTTGGCATTTAATACACAAGAAACATACAGTATGTGTCCCACAAGCAAAGGATTTTACGTTTTCAGCTGTGTAAGATGACATTGCACGGATGGATTTTGCATCAGTACCCAAGGACCCTGAGCCTGAAGAGCAAAGGGAACCAGAACAGTTGAGACACTCCAAGTTACTGTGAATGTTGGATTTATGGCCAATAACATTTTAAGTGGTTCAATGGCACATGAAAGCAGCTTAATTATTAGTCGAACTGGTATAAATAATTTCAACATGGGTCCTTAGTTCCCCTCTCCATGCCCGTATAAGGTGAAAAGATGATCATGATGACATGATGTACCCAGCCAAAGAAACTGCTCATCGCTTTACAGTGTCAGTAGTACCCCACCTCACCATTTAACTAACTGAATCTGTTATCCATTCCCTCACACTAGTACTAATAAATGTAATCACTCCAATTGAACTATAGTTGTCTTTACTGACATCCATTGTGGTGGAGATAGCAAAAGCTCAGGTTGCCCAGCCGGTCGGTGATACAATCTTCGGCAAAATCATTCGCAAGGAGATTCCTGCAAAAATATTATTTGAAGATTAAGAAAGATTCCAGCTTGGGTTGGAATCTCTCTGTCCTTCTGTCATTGTCTACATGCCGTATCTCAATGACAAAGAACAACACATATCACAACAGATATTACTAGTCTGACTGTCTGTCACCCTGAAGCTTGTCTGATAACCTGTGTGTGTGTGTGTGTGTGTGTGTGTGTGTGTGTGTGTGTGTGTGTGTGTGTGTGTGTGTGTGTGTGTGTGTGTGTGTGTGTGTGTGTGTGTGTGTGTGTGTGTGTGTGTGTGTGTGTGTGTGTGTGTGTGTGTGTGTGTGTGTGTGTGTGTGTGTGACTTATTAAAGACAAGACTGGAATAGCCCGGAGCCCGGGATTCACACTCCCAGGCAGACAACAGCAGACGTCATGTACTGCAAATTACGTCTGCCAGGCTCCTTGGAATGCGATGTGTAGGTGTGTGTGTATGCCAGTCTCCTTTGAAGCGATGACTGTTTTCAGCATGTAGTAACCACTTCGGGGGGTAACACAACAGACACATTACAGTAGGACTGTGTCTTTGTAAAGGTTTCAAACAATTACATCTGAACAAGTCAACAATGCAGCTTTTAAAAATATTGAGTATACCGTCTTTGAAGAGGTCTTGTTGAATCCCTTGCTATATTATAGTGTCTTGACCAAAATATCTGACCCCTGGCAATAGTTCATATTGAACTTTTCTTGCCCTCCCTCTTTTGTGTAAACTCGTCATCACACATTTTACCATATCGTGTAAGATTTGGTAGAACTGTGTAATTTTAACTTGCTTAGTTAAATAAAGGTTAAATAAAATAAAAAATGAAGGAACCACAGAGTTTCAGAGAATTCAGGCCCTGTCTCTCTCTCTCTCTTTGTCTCTGTGTCTGTGTATGTGCAAGTGTGCGTGCTCTCCCTCCCCATTCTGTTTCTCTCTGACTGACTGGTAAGCTCCAGTACTGAGCTCAAGCTAGCAGTAGTGGCTACACTACAAGACCTCTTTCATTACAGCATTTCTACCACAGTATGTCATGCAGTGGGCACTGTTATTATGTACCTCATATAACAGTCTCTTACATGAATAGTATTCATGTAAAATCTTATTTTGAGTCCTAAATAGAGATGTATCGTTCTGATCTTTTGTTATCTCATCAAAAATTTTGAAAGAAGAAGCCAACAAAGAGCATCCTATTCCCCATTTAGTGCACTACTTTTGACTAGGATCAACAGTACAGCACTATAGAGAATAGGGTCATAGAGCTCTGGTCGAAAGTAGTGCATGTAGTAGTAATGTCACTATTTACTTACTTACTTAGTCCCCTTCGTTCCTATGTGGAACATAAGGCTTCCACGATAGAGTGCCACTGCTGCCATCTTCTTTCTTTTGGGGATGGTTTTCCATGACAGGCCACTGTCCTTTTCCCATCTGCTGTCCAGTGAAGGGCTGTCCTTGGGAATGCAGGCTCATTCATCCGGCATACATGCCCTAACCATCTCCATATTTTGATTGTTTGGGTAATTGTGATGCTGTTTGTCTTTTATATTGTGTGTGGCCAGTAAATGCCCAGTACCTTCCAGTACATGCCCAGTACCTTCCAGTACATGCCCAGTACCTTCCAGTAAATGGCCAGTACCTTCCAGTAAATGCCCAGTACCTTCCAGTAAATGCCCAGTACCTTCCAGTAAATGCCCAGTACCTTCCAGTAAATGCCCAGTACCTTCCAGAGACATTTGTTTTGGAAAGTATCTAGTTTTCTAGACAGTCTGGATGTTTCCTTCCAACATTCAGAGCTGTACACACAGAACACACAGAACATTACTATTGAACAGGCAAAGTTTGGTTTTGATGTGAGTTGTTTTTATTTCCATACGGTTTTTAACATGCCAAAAGTGCACAGATCTTAATTTGAGCCATTTCGCTACAGCAGGAAAATAATTATTTGAATTACTATGTGTAGTATAATCAATGGACAATTTTGTAAGGGTTGATACATTTTTTGTTCGGGCAAATCAAGTCTGAAATACCAAAGTGGAAATTACAAACTTTAGAAGCCTTTTTAAAAACTCAAATACACTATAAGTTTGCATTTCCTGCAGTGCAGGAAAGTTCTCAACAACAAAAGAGTGATCAAATTAAGATCCTACATCTGTATGTTGCTTTAATGATCTTTTAACATTGATTTTCAAACCAATTTGGAGGGATGTGTTTGTGAGCCTGTCAACCTTTTCTTTCATGTCAGATAGTCTGCCGGAGAAACAGGGTGATGTCATCTGCATAATCCAGGGCTTCCAGAGTTGAGTGTCCATCTGATGCACCTCTTTCTGTTTTTCAGGGTCTGCGTCCTACACCAATCAATGGCTATTATGAACTGAACTGGGTGGGGGAGAGAATGCATCCTTGTTTAACACAAGCGTTAACTCCAAAAATGTTGGTTACGTGTCCATTACTGACAACCTGACAGCGAAATCAGTCTACAAGGTCTTGATGATGTTGAGGGAGGGATTCCATAGTGGCAAGGTATTTTCCATATTTGGTGGAGACTGTCGAAGGCCATTTCAAAATCAATGAAGGTGGTGTATATGGGGCTGTTCCATTCAATACTTTGTTCCAGTATTTGGCAGAGTGTGAAGATGTGATCTGTGCAGGTCCTCTCTTTTCTAAAACCGGCTTGTTCTTGTCTCATATAGTGCATTATGTACTGTAGGGAATAGGGTGCCACTTGGGACATAACCATTGACTTTAAACATTACTTTACTAAATCATGCTTAAACAAAGTTGCGAAACAATAGATATTATGTACCTAATTAGAATTTTTTTCCCCCTTCGTGGACAAAGTCAGAAGCCACACGAGTTATGAGGCCATTCTGAACAATACTGTATTTCCTTTCACATGACATGCGAGAGGAGTGGCAAAGCGAAACAGATCGTGTGAAGCAAAGACAATGCTTCTGTGGAGAAAAGACCGTTTTAGGACACCCACCTCGTCATTTGAAAGGCTAATCAAACACTCACATTTTTTCTCTAACCTTGAGAGGTGAAATAACTTTGAGCAAAACTTTGAGAAAATTGCTGTGGTCAACATACACTGGCCACTCATGGGCCAAAATGTCATCCGTCCATATCTTTTGTTTTAATTCAACGAGTCTAAGACAGCAAAGTTAGACATTGTTTGGGGCCAACAAGGTACTCTAATGCGTATAATTCTGAAAAAAAATCGTAGCTGTGATTATACAGTACTTAAGTTTGAACTTTATCCTTCCATTGTGGTGTTCTTCTGTCAGCCAGCTGCTGTTCTTTTATTTCTGTGACAGGATCAAGCAGGATTTGAGAGTTTACATCTCTGGTAACAATCACGCTCTCTCTCTCTCTCTCTCTCTCTCTCTCTCTCTCTCTCTCTCTCTCTCTCTCTCTCTCTCTCTCTCTCTCTCTCTCTCTCTCTCTCTCTCTCTCTCTCTCTCTCTCTCTCTCTCTCTCTCTCTCTCTCTCTCTCTCTCTCTCTCTCTGTGTAGCTCTATCCCAGGAGGTGCGAAAAATAGTATGGCACTGAAACACCATATTAAAGTATATCACTGTGAACTTTGCCTCACTTTTTAAAAATGTTTTCACAAACTAGAGCACAGTGAAAGTGAGATTTTCTGAGGTAGTCTGGTCTAGCTAATGTGGTTCCCTTTGAACTGTAATGGCAACAATGTGTTTTAAAGGTGTAGTATCTAACTGAGGCTTACAAGTGCCTAAACTGGTCTTCACTATGTTCTAGAATGTAACTGCTCACTAACGTCAAGGGCTAAAGCTCCTGTACTCATCAGACCCATGACAATGCTGACGATAGTTGTCACTCCTTGGAGATTACATATACCATCTCTCATGTCAAATCAAATAAATTATTATTGGTCACAAGAGACACATTTAGCAGATGTTATTGCTGGTACAGCGAAATGCTTGTCTTCCTAGCTCCAACAGTGCAGTAGTATATAACAATCCACAACAATACACACAAATCTAAAAGTAAAAGAATGTCTCTCTTTTTGTTCTGCTGGTGCCCCTACCGGTTGATGGATCTGGGCCTTGAGTGGATCTGACCTGAGCTGAGCGATCTCGCAGTCAGGCAGTGAAATGGGAAAGGGCACATTTGGACACATAATGTGAGTCCCAAATGGCACCCTAATCACTGAAGCCCTATGAGCCCTGGTCTAAAGTAGTGCTCTATTTAGGGAATAGGGCATCATTTGGTACGCACTTATTGAGTAGGGAGGCTGTTGGGATGAATGAGACGCATTGTGTGTATGTTTGTGTTGACCTATTACAAGGATGGATGGATGGATGTGGGGCCTAAGGGGCATTTAATGTCCAGACTGCCTCTGTAAATGTCTCCTGTGTATTATAGTAAACTCCAGCTCGTTACTGGGCAGAACAAGCCTTTAATAGCTTTGGTAAGGTGCTTAGCTGGCAGGGGAGCAAGAATTTTCAGGATAATATAAAGGGCTGTAGTAATACAGTATATACCTAGTGTCTTGATTTGAATGAAACCCTATAAAACACAGGTAATTATATGCATATGTTTTACATTTATAACTTGGCATCAGAGTAATACTTTTTTGCTTGGTACTGTGCAGTATAGGGTCAGTATGTCAGCTGATTATGTCATACCGTGAGACAGTCTTCAAAGACTAAATAATCTAATGACATTTTTTTTACCCAGACATGTTAATTGTAAAACGTATTAAATATAAAATTCTTACACCAAAAAGATGTGAAATCTCCTGGTTTGTCATTTTTATGAATGCTGGTATTTCATGGTAATGTTCAAGATCTTGGGGAATAACTTTTAGAATACTTGCATGTGACCTTAACAATGATATTGTGAAAATTTTCTACAGCTAGTTTAAATGGAGAAAAAACTCACAATATAATTGTTTTTTAAATAAAATTACAAAGAACAATGATACGAACTTACCAATAAATGTTTACAGCTGATAGTACAAAATATTCAATAAATATTGTACAATAAAAAGCAATTGTTCTGGTGAACAATGTCATAAACGAAAATAGGAACAACAATGTTAACTAATTACAAATTCAACTACATTGTGGGTACAGTCATATGTATTACTATTTACTAAGAAAAGAAACATGGCCCTTGGCATGGTCATATCAACTGTTAAAACAAAATACATTTACATTTAACATTTTAGTCATTTAGCAGATAATCGTCTTAGTTAGTGCATTCATCTTAAGATAGCTAGGTGAGACAACCACATATCACAGTCATAGCAAGTGGATATGGGCCTTGAGTCAGTGCTAGAAGGAAAAGTCAAGTGCAATTTTTATATATTGTTTTTACAATAACAAGTCTAACTTCCATCCAGAGACCCTGTTAATTGCATACATTCTTATTGTATGTATCCAGGTAACACAAACATTATAGAAACCTTCACAGTGTTGCCAGACAAACGTATTACATAATCATTAATGGTTGGGTCTGACATGTGAAGCCTATAGCCAGCAACAACATATACAATGGCTTCAGAACGGATTCACACGCCTTGATTTTCCACATTTTGTTGTGTGACAAAGTGGGATTAAAATTGATTAGAGTCATTTTTTCAAAAGATCTACACAAAATACTATGTAATGTCAAAATGGAAGAAAAATGTAAACATTTATGATGGAAAAAAATATTTATACAAAATATAACACTAATATATCTTGATTACATCTTGATTCAACGCCTGAGTCAATAAATGGCAGCGATAACAACCGTGAGTCTTTTTGGGTAAGTCATTGTTATTTTCTAAATTCTTCAAGCTCTGTCAAAAAGGGTTGTTGATCATTGCTAGACAACCATTTTCAGGTCTTGCCATAGATTTTCAAGCAGATTTAAGTCAAAACTGTAACTGGGCCACTCAAGAACATTCGCTGTCTTCTTGGTAAGCAACTCCAGTGTAGA
Source organism: Oncorhynchus kisutch (assembly GCF_002021735.2). Lineage (NCBI taxonomy): Eukaryota > Metazoa > Chordata > Actinopteri > Salmoniformes > Salmonidae > Oncorhynchus > Oncorhynchus kisutch. The sequence goes on along the minus strand of NC_034184.2, from coordinate 52,689,053 downwards.
TTTAGCATTGTGTTTTTCCCAGTGTCTGTTGGCAAGCAGACTGAACCAGGTTTTCCTCTAGGGTTTTGCCTGTGATTAGCTCCATTCTGTTTCTTTTTATCCTGAAAAACTCACCAGTCCTTAGCGATTACAAGCATACCCTTAACATGATACACCACTTTTCTTGAATATATGAAGAGTGGTACTCACTAATGTGTTGTATTGGATTTGCCCCAAACATAACACTTTGTATTCTGGAAAAAAGGGAATTGCTTTGCCACACTTTTTGCAGTATCACTTTAGTACATTGTTGCAAACATATTTTTTATTCTGTACAGGCTTCCTTCTTTTCACTCTGCCATTTAGTTTAGTACTGTGGAGTAACAACAATGTTGTTGAGCCATCATCAGTTTTCTCCTATTACAGCCATTAATCTCTGTAGCGGTTTTAAAGTCCCCATTGTCCTCATGGTGAAATCCCTGAGCGTTTTCCTTCCTCACCGGCAAGTGAGATAGGAAGGACGCCTGTAGCTTTGTAGTGACTGGGTGTATTAATACACCATCCAAAGTGTAATTAATAACATCACCATGCGCAAAGGGATATTACATGTCTGCTTTTTTTAGTATTACCCATCTGCAAATAGGTGCGTATCTTTGTGAGGCATTGGAAAACCTCCCTGGTCTTTGTGGTTGAATCTGTGTTTGAAATTCACTGCTCGACTGCTGGACCTTACAGATAATTATATCTGTGGGGTACAGAGATGAAGTAGTCATTCAAAAATCATGTTAAACACTGTTATTGCACACAAAGAGTCCAATGCAACTTACTATTGTGACTTGTTAAGCACATTTTTAACTCCTGAACTAATTTAGGCTTGCCACAACAAAGGGGTTGAATACTTATTGACTCAAGAGATATCAGCTTTTCATTTTTTTATTAAGTAGTAAGAATTTTGGAAAACATAATTCCACGTTGACTTTATGGCCAGTGGAGAAAAAAAATCTAAATGTTATCCATTTTAAATTCAGGCGGTAACATAACAAAATGGGGAAAAAGTCAAGGGGTGTGAATACTTTCTGAAGGCACTCTAGATAACACAGGGTTTTCTCATTGAGTCACTTACAGCCTAGACTGATTGTGTCATCACCACAAACAGTGTTACTGTGTTCTTCTCTATAGAGGAAAGGTAATAGATTAGGTGAGTGGTTCAATCCTGGGCAGGTGAGCAAGCATTGTCTTATTAGATCATGATGATGGACTATGGTACAACTATCTATCACATGGCCTCTAACTCAAGAAACATCTATTGCTTTGTGTAATTCTTCCCCTAAAGCCACATTGGATAAGTGTTTGAGGTAGGCCTAGCCTAATCAACAACAGAAGTCTCAGAATTTGTTCTCTTGTAAATGAATGGGTGTGATTGATAGATGAGAAATAACAAATGTATAGCAAATGTTCTTCATCATTATAATTGTGTGTTTGTGGCCACGCACAGACAGTGTGGTCCATTACATAACTGCAATGGATGTCCCTTTTCAACCTAAATATTTAGATAGAAAATAAACCCAACCAAACACAATGGAAAAGTTGAATAATGTCTTGGACCACTTGAACTGCGCAAAATGAACGATAATGACAAATATGATGAATAATGCAAAGGGTTCTGAGAGGCAGTGAGGCTCTCCCATAGAACAATACACTTCCAGAGAACAATGTACTCAGTCCAGACAACTTAGGCTGTCTGGAAGCAAAACGGATTGGGCTTAAGGGAAAGGGAGAGAGAGAATGAAACAATGCTTTTGGATTGTTCCGAACAGGAAATAACATGTGTGTATTTATTGACAAGGGTGCGCGTATGTACAGCATGCAATAATATACCCACGTTTCATGAGCTGAAACAAAAGATCCCGTAAATTTCCCATACGCACAAAAAGCTTATTTCTCTCAACTGTTGTTTACATCCCTTTTAGTGAGCATTTCTCCTTTGCCAAGATAATCCAGCCACCTGACAGGTGTGGCATATCAAGAAACTGATTAAACAGCATGATCATTGCACAGGTGCACCTTGTGCTGGGGGATAATAAAAGGCCATTCTAAAATGTGCAATTTTGTCACAGCACAATGCCACAAATGTCTCAAGTTGAGGGAGTGTGCAATTGACATGCTGACTGCAGGAATGTCCACCAGAATTTAATGTTAATTTCTCTACCATAAGCCACCTCCAACATTGTTTTAGAGAATTTGGCAATACATCCACCTGACTGCAGTTCGGCATCGTAACTGACTTCAGTGGGAAAATGCTCACCTTTGATGGCCACTGGCGTGCAGGAGAAGTGTGGTCTTCACAGATGATTCCCAGTTTTAACTGTAGACAGGGTGTATGGCGCTGTGTGTTAGTGGTTTGCTGATGTCAACGTTGTGAACAGAGTGCCCCATGTTGGTGGTAAGGTTATGGTATGGGCAGGCATAAGCTAAGGACAATGAACACAATTGCATTTTATCGATGGCAGTTTGAATGCACAGAGATACTGTGAAGAGATCCTGAGGCCCATTGTCATGTCATTCATCCGCAGCCGTCACCTTATGTTTCAGCATGGCCCCATGTTGCAAAATATCCCAGTTCATCCATGACTTGCATACTCACCAGACATGTCGCCCATTGGACATGTTTGAGATGCTCTGGATCGACGTGTACAACAGTGTGTTCCAGTTCCCGATAATATCCTACAACTTTGCACAGCCATTGAAGAGGAGTGGGACAACATTCCACAGGCCACAATCAACAGCCTGATCAACTGTATGTGAAGGAGATGTGTTGTGTTGCATGAGGAAAATGGTGGTTACACCAGATACTGACTGGCTTTCTGATCCACGCCCCTACCTTTTTTTAAAGGTATCTGTGACCAACAGATGCATATCTGTATTCTCAGTCATGTGAGCAGGGCCTAATACATTAGGGCCTAATAAAAAAAATTCAATTGACTGATTTCCACTAGGAACTGTAACTCAGTAAAATCATTGAAATTGTTGCATGTTGCGTACATATTTTTGTTTAGTGTATATAGTGTGTGTGCGTGAGATTGTGTGTGTGTGTGTGTGTGTGTGTGTGTGTGTGTGTGTGTGTGTGTGTGTGTGTGTGTGTGTGTGTGTGTGTGTGTGTGTGTGTGTGTGTGTGTGTGTGTGTGTGTGTGCGTGCGTGTGGGCACACACATGCATGTATGTATGGAGGGGGATAAAATAGGGTGTAAATGGTATTGAAGAGATTGAGTCTGGCTCCACACTGGGGATGTAAGTGTCACACCGTGTCTGCTGCTTTGCCCTTCTCTGTCTCTTTGTAGCGTCATGAGGTGCCAGTTCCAGGGTGGTCCAGATGCTTACACTCATCTCTCCGTCAGCACTTTACTGTTGCCAGGGGGATTAGGCAGATTTAGGGCGGACCACGTCAGGCACTCTCCTCCTCCTCCTTTTCCTCATCCTACTCCTCTTCCTCCTCCTCCTCCTCCTTCTCCTCCTCCTCATTCATCTCGCATTCTCTCTTTTTTCCTCTCCTCTCTTCTTCCTCCTCATCCTCCTCCATACCTTCTTCTTCCTCCTCCTCCTCTCCTCTCTATTGCCTGTTGTTTTCCCCTCATCTCCTTTCTTCCTCATCCCTTCTTTTGGCTACGGTATGCTGATTGCTTCCAGGAATTCTTGTGTCTCTACTTTAATGCCACTGATATAAATGCCCTTTCCAGTCATGTCTGAAGGACATGCAATTCACAGTGGAGGACTATGGTCCTCACCTGTCTTTCAACCTCAAACAAACAATTTGATTCCTGCGATGATTGATATTCAACTAGAAAGTGTTTGAGAAAGGACTTTATTATGAGCAATCATTATCATTATTTCTATTAGTATGGTGGATTCTAGAAAAATATCAACCAATAGATAATGTCGCGAGATGTCCTCTATAATTACAGTCTCCTCTGATTGTTGGTATTGTATGGCATTTACTGGTACGTATTTCGATATTGGATGGTTTGTGTAGCCTGGTCCCAGATCTGTTTGCACTGTCTTGCCAACTCCTAAAGACATGATGTGGCAATGACCATATAAGTTGGCAAGAAAGCACAGATCTGGGATCAAGCTATGATCAAAGTAAGTGGCCTCTTTGATGTGGACATATGGCCAACCTGGCTACTCCATTGGCTGTTGGGGTTCCATCCTGTCACAGAATCAGCTGCTTGTGGGCGGAACCATCCCCACTATGGAGAGCGGTGGCGCCATGGTGACTTAAACGGTTAATGTGGCCAGACTTTGGATGACAGCTGACCAATTGGCTCACTGACAAGACTAACGAGCCCCTTCTGCCATTGACTGTCTTTACCAGGGTAACATGGGCTAATCAGTTCATCTCAGTGCAAGGTGTGATCTTTTTGGAAAACATAGGCAGCTTTCATACACAGTACAGACTGATGACACCCAGTACCAATATACAAAGTGTCTTGAGTGTTTCTGTGCTCACTTTTTTTGCAATGGGAAGTCTTTGCAATGGACAATTTCCTGATGTACATGCTGGTGTGAGTTAAGAGAGATCTTGATACCGTGGTCTGATACTTTCTGTGACTTCAGACTGGATCAGAGGAACGCAGGTCACATGATCAACCTGCAACCTCAGTCTAACAGAGGTCACTGTGCTAACATGGTCATCGGGCAATTATGTGGAATGGAAAACCCCAAAAACAACCAACTTAAATAACATTCTCTGTGTCTCAAATGCCACCGTATTCCCTACATGGTTCCCTACTTTTGACAAGGGCCCATATGGAATAGGGTTCGATTTGGAATGCAGAACAAAAACCCTGAAACAGTTGACATAAACAACATTATTTGCTGGCAGAGGATGAAGCAGCGAGTCAGAGCATATAAATTACACTTACAGTAATAAAATGTTAAAAGGGTGGAAAGAGTGTCTATTCCTGTTCCAAAGCAAATTGCTCTGGGTAATTAACCTACAGCAAAATACTAGGGGCATAATACAAGGAAGAGGAACATCTGTCTGTTCCAAAATCTTTGCCGCTTGTTTTAAGAAAAATAATGTGGTTTCAGCAAGTGCTGGGCTGTAATGGTTCAAGATTCTGACATTTTATGGCATATCTATTTACAGTACATACACAACAGAAATCATGCAGTTATAGCAACAAACCCTGGATTGTATAGTCCAACTAGAAACAATGCCAAAACATATAACAGGTACTGGGACCATTTCCAGACTTCAATGGGTAAAGTTGTTAGTCAGGTTGGTTAATCCCATGAAACTTTATTGACTGAATAGTGGTTACACTCCAAAGCATTCACCTTTTCACCAATGAACCAGTTCCCCCTGAATTGAATTCATCATAGTATAAGTCAGTATGTACTTTTAGTATGTGTATGTGACACAGGAGGCTGCTGTGGGGAGAATGGCTCATAATAATGGCCGGTTACGGAGCAAATGGAATGGCATCAAACACCTGGAAACCATGTGTTTGATGTATTTGATACCCTTCCATCTACCCCACTCCAGTCATTACCATAAGCCTGTTCTCCCCAATTAAGATGCCACCAACCTCCTGTGGTATGTGATCTCTTCTGGAATTGAACCCACAACCTTGGTGTTAATTTTTTTTTAAATGTAATCTTTATTTAACTAGGCAAGTCATTTAAGAACAAATTCTTATTTACAACAACGTCCTACCAGGGAACAGTGGGTTAACTGCCTTCTTCCGGGGCAGAACAACAGATTTTTACAGTATCTGTCTGCATATTTAATAATGTAAAGAGAGTTAGAAATTGAAAGATATTCAACACAAAATATATTTTTTAAATGTAACATAATAAACAAGCTAAACTCAACACATTCATAAGCAGTGCGTGTCAATAAAGGAGTGGAATGTAACAGAGCCATTGACTACTTTCATTAGGCTAGGCTTATACAGGATTGTTGAATAAAATGTTTAGTTCAATTGTTTCGTGAACTATTTTCCAAAGATGTCCGCCTAAACCCCAAACAACCCTGTCCCTTTCTTTTATTCTTTAGAATCAGAACCAGATGTAGTTCTCTGTCCATTTGATAACCCCTATTCTGTTTGTTAAACTCCATGACCACTTTACCAGAGCAAAGCAGCAAGTTTCGTTCAGTGGAGAATCAAGGCTCTCTCAGGCCGGAGAAACAACAAAAATATGTTGGTTGAAGAAAGTGTTTGTGAAGCTAGCATGACTCAGACCAGAGAGGAAAACTAAGATATGAGAGAGAGAGAGAGAGAGAGAGAGAGAGGCTGGTTATGTCACTAATGGATATTTAATGGCCCCTATTCAAGCCCTTGACCTTGGCTTCACCGCACTTGAAAACTCTGCAACATTCTCTCTGTGGAATGATATGTGTGTGAAACCAAACAAAAACTGTTTTATAGCAGCCAGCGCACAACACAGGGAACAAACTTGTGCAAGGACTTAAAAAAAAAAAAAAATACATTGAGGCAAAACATTAGATAGTGATGTGATAACAGTTTCAGTGAACCAGGGCTACATCTTGACAGACAGCCATGATTCAGCTGTAAAAACACAGAAGGGATGAGATTTGGTGTGTGAACTGATGACTGCTCATAATTTGCAGATAGTTGTTGACCCATCAACCAGGATCAAGGGTGAGGACAATTTGTGACTTGTTTTGGTAATCAGTGGCTGTATTGGAGGAGGAGTGGTTTAACCTCTGCAAATAGCAATTAGTGTTAGTTCTTTAGTCTCCCTTGGTTTCTCAGCAGCAACTGTAAGCGGTTTTGTGGCAAAACTAAGACAGTAGCCGAAATAAAGACTGTTCTGAAAAGTTATTTGAGGAAGGAAAGAGAGGAAGGCTCCACACCACTCTCTCACTTGAGTGTCTTACCTAGTTATTTACAGATGATCTCATTTGGCTCTTTTGCAGATTTGTCAACTGCGTGTGTGTTTTCTATACCTGTTCGCACCTCTGGATGCAACCCTTCTAATTTATTGTACCCTGCACACCTATGTGGAATTCCGGGTCTCTGGCAGTGTTTGGAACCGCCGATCTGTGGTTAAGAACGCCGAGATCATCTCAGCCTATGCTGCCCTTCAGTCCCTTTACTTTTTGGCCCTGACGGAGACAAGGATCACCCCAGAGAACACTACTACTCCAGCTGCTCTTTCTTTATTTGATTATGTCTTCTCTCATAGTCCGAGAACATCTGGTCGTCGCGGTGGTGGCACTCATTTCTCCTAAGTGGAGATTGTCTCTTGCCTGTCCATCTCCTCATTTGAACTCCATGCTGTCACTTTCACTTGTCCACTCAAGCTTGACATTATTGTCATCTATCGCCCACCAGGTGCCCTCGGAGAGTTCCTGAACGAGCTTGACACCTTGATACGCTCATTTCCTGAGGATGGCTCACCGCTCTTCGTACTTCGCAACTTCAACTTCCCGACGTCTACCTTCAATTCACTTCTTTCCAACTCTATCTTGCAACACCTTGCCTCTTTTGATCTTACCCTTTCCCAATCCCCTCCAGCTCACAAGGCAGTCAATATGCTTGACCTCATCTTTACTAGAGGCTGCTCGCCTACTAATCTCACTTCAATCCGCCTCCAGGTCTCTGATCGCTACTTTGTTTCCTTTTCGGACTCCCTTTCCTCCAACCCTAACCACTTAGCCCCTAAACAGATGGTCATGTGCCGTTGCAATCTTCACTCTCTCTCCCACTACTCTCTCCTCTTCTGTCCTATCATCTCTCCCTTCTGCTAAATCCATCTCCCTTTTGTCTCCTGATTCTCCCTCTTCGACCCTACTCTCCTCCTATGACTCGCACTTTCCCCGTTTCCTCCTGGCCGGCTCGGTCCTCCCCTTCTGCTCCGTGGCTGAGTGACTCATTGCGAGATTACAGAACAGGGCTACGGGCAGCTGAGAGAAAATCGGGGGAAACTAAACGGGGACTTATCTTTTCACTCCCTCCTCTTTACCGTCTCTTTCTTTGTATCCTCTGCTAAAGCCACTTCCTACCAATCTAAATGTCAACCTTCTGCATACAACTCTAGGAAACTATTTTCCACCTTCTCCTTCCTCCTTAAAAAAAAATAGCAAATCAGAATGAACTAAACTGAGTGAGCTCAACTGTGAATGATCCTGGCAACAAAAAAAAAATGTGTCAAGCCAGCATACATCATTACAGAAACAACTTGAATTGTTCCATCTCGTTGTGTTGTTGTCCTCCAGTGGCTAGCTAATTTAAGCCCTTTCCTAAATTAGCCATGGATGGAGATAGGGATTCGGACTTGTAGTTTTACTTAATTCTCCATACTGGCCAATGATTATAACAGTGATTCTAGTTGTCACTGTATTAGACTAAGTGGAGGTGAATTGACATTGTTAAAGTTGAAATGGTGCTGGAATAGTGGAGGCAGCTCAGTGTAGGTTGTAATATGGCTTTTGGGGGGGGGGGGGCTTCCCCAGTGATTTCACCCACACACCGCTACTGCCTCACATAGGAAGCGGCGCAGGTTCTAATCCAGGCACTTGTCCTCTCCTGTCTGGCCTACTGCAACTCGCTGTTGGCTGGGCTCCCCGCTTGTGCTATCAAACCCCTACAACTTATCTAGAATGCTGCAGCCCGCCTGGTTTTCAACCTTCCCAAGTTCTCTCACGTCACCGTGCTCCTCCGCACACTACACTGGCTTCCAGTGTAAGCTCGCATCCACTACAAGACATGGTGCTTACCTAATGTATGAACAGCAAGAGGAACTGCCCCTCCCTACCTTCAGGCTATGCTCAACCCCTACACCCCAACCCCAAGCACTCCCTTCTGCCACCTCAGGTCTCTTGGCCCTCCCACCCCTATGGGAGGGCAGCTCCCGCTCAGCCCAGTCCAAGCTCTTCTCTGTCCTGGCACCCAAATGGTGAAACCAGCTTCCAGTCCCTGCCCATCTTCTGAAAACATCTGAAACCCTACCTCTTCAAACAGCATCTTAAAGAATCCTCATCTTAAAGTGACACCCACCCACCCTACTGACAGCTATGTTACTGAGGAAAAATGTACTTTCTATACCTGTGATATATGGTTGTCCCACCGAGCTTAAGATGAATGCACTAACTGTAAGTTGCTCTGGATAAGAGAGTCTGCTAAATGACTAAAATATAAATGATAATCTGTACAGCATGTTTTGGACCCAATATTTTGGTTAATTTCTAGAGAGAGAGGATTTCTCACTGAATTTGCTCACTGAAGATGCTTGACACATAACTACTCACATCCTCTCATTGAATGTGTTTCTCAACCTTTTTACCAGGAAGAGACTGGCAAGCTATGGTTCTTCCTCTTTGCAGGATCCCTTCAATTACAGTTTTTCTCAAATGCTAAAACACGAAAACCCATTGGCTGAACAAAGTTCTCAGTTGCCTGGACTCATTTAGCTAATTATGCAGTCTGTTGTCAATACCTTAAACCATTTCACATGGTAATACACAATTTGCAGATCTCACTTAGACTTTTCAGCATAACTCTAAACACATTCTCATTCTCAAAACACATTCTGCACTCTAATGCACATGTCATCCATACTGGTAAACACAAGTGGCAACAATCAAATACAAATAGAGAAGACATGTCATTGACTGAACACAACCACTCAAAATTCATTTAACCTGTTTCAAATGATGCGACACAACCAATATAAGCCAGTTCAGAGAGCAAACAGGTTGTTGAAGGTGGGAAGGAGAAAGTCTGAGAATGGATACTGTAGTACAGTGCATTGTAGGCTGTATACTGTACAATGGACAAATTGTATGGCCCTGAACATTGTGCTTTCCATTTATTAACAGTACTGACTGCTCAATAGATTTTGACTGGTTGCAGGTTCTTATCAACAAAGAACAATAATTACAGTATCACAGAGAACAAGGACAAGTTTGTGAGATGCAGGGTACAGTACTGTAAAAATAAGGGTACAAAGGAGGAGGAAGAACAAAAAACAAAATTGCAAAGAGCAAAGCAGAGTAGTAATTTCTGATCCATTTTGAGCTACTATGATAGAACATGTTTTCGTTCATCAAAAGACAATGATGTAAAAATATGAATATATTTTTAGATTAAAAATGTACTTCTCCCTGAGAATTGTATGGTTTGAACAATGTGTTTTCTATTTTTCGGTGTATTGTTTACCGACTGCTTGGGAGTGTATATCATTTTGATCACTTTGTTTATGATTTGAGAGCAGTGTTTGATTTTGAACACAGGTAAAACTGTTTTGAGGCGAATGTTGCATTTTGCAAGAGGAGTCAGAGGTTATGTAAATAGTGCTTGAAGATGAGGTTTTGTGTTTAATGTTTCCAGGAAATGGAGCAAGGTTTCAGAAATTGTGTTTTAGCAATTGAGAAAAACTGTAACAATTGAGAGCAGAAGTTTCTCTTGAATCACATTGGATACGGTCAGCTCTGAGAGAGAGAGTGAGAGCAGGAGTGAGAAACATACAACATTATAAATTCCATGTACACAAACATCAAGTGTGTGGTTAAAATTGGCAAAAACACACACATTTCTTTCCACAGGGCCATGGATTGAGACAGGGATGGCAGCTTAAGCCCCACCCTCTTCAGCATATATATCAACGAATTGACGAGGACACTAGAACAGTCTGCAGCACACTGAAGTCAAATGTCTGCTGTTTGCTGATGATGCGGTGCTTCTTTCCCCAACTAAGGAGGACGTACAGCAGCACCTAAATCTTCTGCACAGATTCTGTCAGACCTGGGCCCTGACAGTAAGTCTCAGTAAGACAAAATAATGGTGTTCCAAAAAAGGTCCAGTTGCCAGGACCACAAATACAAAATCCATCTAGACACCGTTGCCCTAGAGCAGGTATTCCCAAACTGGGGTATGCCCAATGCCGTCGGGGGTACACCAAATAAAAACGTGACTCACATTTAAAAAATAATAATTCTTCACATTTTCTAACAGTACATTTATATTTTCCAATGGGGCTATACATTTGGGTGAGTTTTTTTTCTCGCCTAAGTAGCCTCGTTTCCCTGCCAAAAATAAAATGAAACCATCTAGTGTTCAGCAAAATAACAACACAATGTCAAATACAGGTAGCCTAGTCAAATAATTAACATCCAATCACATTAACCGTTACTCTCCACGGAAGGGGCTAGAACATCTTATATGGTAAGCTACCGAGTGGCTAGGACAGGCAAGCCCCAGGCAAGCCCCATACTATTGTGGAGGACTTAATTCCTCTTGCTGCCGTGGATATGGCTGGGACAATGCTGAGGGAAAAGGCCAAAAAACTATACAGACAATTCCTTCATCAAACAACATTGTTTCACAACGCATCAGAGACATGGCAGGAGATGTTTTGAAACAATTACTGCTTCGCATACAAGCAAGTGAATTATATGCATTACAGCTGGATGAGTCAACAGACGTGGCCTGGCACAGCTCCTGGTATATGTCTGTTAAGTTTATGGGGGGTCAATGAAGGAGATATCCTCTTCTGCAAACCACTGGAAACCAGGACAACATGAGAGGATATTTTCTAAGTACTGAACAGCTTTGTGACATCAAATGGACTTTGGTGGTCAAGATGTGTTGGTATCTGTACTGATGGCGCAAAAGCCATGACAGGGAGATATAGTGGAGTGGTAACGCACGTGCAAGTAGTTGCTCCCGATGCTACATGGGTACACTGCAGCATCCACCTAGAAGCTCTTGCTGCCAAGGGAATGCCTGACAGCTTGAGAGACGTTTTGGACACTACAATGAAAATGGTTAACTTTGTTAACCTTTCTAGCGCAGGCGTTCCACTAGCGGAACCCCTCGACAACATTCCGCTGAAAAGGCAGCGCGCAAAATTCGAAAATATTTTTTAGAAATATGTAACTTTCACACATTAACAAGTCCAATACAGCAAATGAAAGATAAACATCTTGTTAATCTACCCATCGTGTCCGATTTCAAAAATGCTTGACAGCGAAAGCACAACATATGATTATGTCAGGTCATAGCCAAGTCAACAAAAAAACACAGCCATTTTTCCAGCCAAAGATAGGAGTCACAAAAGCAGAAATATAGATACATTTAATCACTAACCTTTGATGATCTTCATCTTCACTCATAGGACATCATGTTACCCAATATCCAAAAATCTCAGTTTACATTGGCGCCTTACGTGCAGTAATGTTTTGATTCCAAAACATCCGGTGATTTTGCAGGAATTCTCATAATAAACATTGATAAAAGATACAACTGTTATTCACAGAATTAAAGATAGACTTTTCCTTAATGCAACCGCTGTGTCAGATTAATAAAGAAACTGAGAACGGCACTCAGAGCCCAATCCAGCCAGAGAAATATCCGCCATTTTGGAGTCAACAGAAGTTAGAAATAACACCATAAATATTCACTTACCTTTGATGATCTTCATCAGAAGGCACTCCCAGGAATCCCAGTTCGACAATAAATAATGGATTTGTTCCATAAAGTCCATCATTTATGTCCAAATAGCCACTTGTTGTTAATGTGTTCAGCCCACTAATCCATCTTCATGAGGCGCAGGCACTTCGTCCAGACAAAAAGTCAAAACGTTCCGTTCTTTAGGACGTTTTAACATTAAACATGTTCATGCTCAAACAGGTCTCATGAGCACCTCCTTTATCCTCATTCAAGTTTCTAAAGACGGTTGACATCTAGTGGAAGCCGTAGGAAGAGCAACTTTATCCATATTCCACTGTGTATTCGGTAGGCCAAGCTTTGAAAAACTACAAACCTCAGATTTCCCACTTCCTGGTGGGATTTGTCTCAGGTTTCCACCTGCCTTATGAGTTCTGTTATACTCACATACATCATTGAAACAGTTTTAGAAACTTCAGAGTGTTTTCTATCCAATACTCCCAATAATATGCATATATATTAGCATCTGGAACAGAGTAGCAGGCAGTTTACTCTGGGCCCCTTATTCATCCAAGCTACTCAATACTGCCCCCCTGTCACCAAGAACCCATTGCCCTTTCTGGTTGTGAGGTCTGCGGTCCGCTCACCAACCAAGAATTCACAAAATGGGATAAACACCAAATTGAGACTATGCATGCAGAATTCTGCAAAAATATCCTCTGTTTACAACATACAACACCAAATAATGCATACATAGCAGAATTAGGTTGATACCTGCTAATGATCAAAATCCAGAAAAGAGCCAATAAATTGTACAACCACCTAAAAGGAAGCGATTCCCAAACCTTCCAAAACAAAGCCATCACCTACAGAGAGATGAACCTGGGGCAAGCAAACTTGTCCTGGGGCTCTTTTCACAAACACAAACAGACCCCACAGAGCCCCAGAACAGCAACACATTTAGAAAAAACCAAATCATGAGAAAACAAAAAGATAATTACTTGACACATTGTAAAGAATGAACAAAGAAACAGAGCAAACTAGAATGCTATTTGGCCATAAACAGAGAGTACACAGTGGAAGAATACAAGACAGGCTTTGTGCACACTGCCCACAAAATGAGGTGAAAACTGAGCTGAACTTTCTAACCTCCTGCAAATGTATGACCATATTAGAGACACACATTTCTCTCAGATTACACAGATCCACAAAGAATTTTGAAACAAACCCAATTTTGATAAACTACTAGGGGAAATACCACAGTGTGGAATCACAGCAGCAAGATGTGTGACTTGTTGCCAGAAGAAAAGGGGAACCAGTGAAGAACAAACAACATTGCAAATACAATCCATACGTATGTTCATTTATTTTTCCTTTTGTACTTTTTTTTTGCACATAATATGACAATGGTGATGTCTGTATTCTTTTGGAACTTCTGTGACTGTAATGTTTACTGTACATTTTAATTGTTTATTCCACTTTTGTTTATCCTCTACTTAATTTGCTTTGGCAAGGTTAACATATAAGAGAGATATACAGATGAAGTCGGAAGTTTACATACACTGAAGTTGGAGTCATTAAAACTCATTTGTCAACCACTTTTTGTTAACAAACTATAGTTTTGGCAAGTCGGTTGGGACATCTACTTTGTGCATGACACAAGTAATTTTTCCAACAATTGTTTACAGACAGATTATTTCACTTAGAATTCACTGTATCACAATTCCAGTGGGTCAGAAGTTTACATACACTGAGTTGACTGTGCCTTTAAACAGCTTGGAAAATTCCAGAAAAGGATGTCATGGCTTTAGAAGCTTCTGATAGGCTAATTGACATAATTTGAGTCAATTGGAGGTGTACCTGTGGATGTATTTCAAGGCCTACCTTCAAACTCAGTGCCTCTTTGCTTGACATCATGGGAAAATCAAAAGAAAACAGGCAAGACCTCAGAAATGACCTCTGATCTGATCTGATGAAACAAAAATACAACTGTTTGGCCATAGTGGAGGAAAATGGGGAGGCTTGCAAGCTGAAGAATACGATCCCAACCATGAAGCACAGGCAGCATCATGTTGTGGCGGTGCTTTGATGCAGGAGGGACTGGTGCACTTCACAAAATAGATGGCATCATGAGTGAGGAAAATTATGTGGATATATTGAAGCAACATCTCAAGACATCAGTCAGGAAGTTAAAGCTTGCTCGCAAATGGGTCTTCCAAATGGACAATGACCCCAAGCATACTTCCAAAGTTGTGGCAAAATGGCTTAAGGACAACAAAGTCAAGGTATTGGAATGGCCATCACAAAGCCCTGACCTCAATCCCATAGAACATTTGTGGGCAGAACTGAAAAAGCGTGTGCGAGCAAGGAGGCCTATAAACCTGACTCAGTTACACCAGTTCTGTCAGGAGGAATGGGACAAAATTCACCCAACTTATTGTGGGAATCTTGTGGAAGGCTACCCGAAACATTTGACCGACGTTAAACAATTTTAAAGGCAATGCTACCAAATACTCATTGAGTGTATGTAAACTTCTAACCCACTGGGAATGTGATGACAGAAATAAAAGCTGAAATAAATAATTCTCTCTACTATTATTCTGACATTTCACATTCTTAAAATAAAGTGGTGATCCTAACTGACCTAAAACAGGGAATTGTTACTATGATTAAATGTCAGGAATTAGGAAAAACTGAGTTTTAAATGTTCTTGGCTAAGGTGTATGTAAATGTCTGACTTCAACTGTGAGAGAGAGAGAGAGAGAGAGAGAGAGAGAGAGAGAGAGAGAGAGAAATGGTTGAGCTAACATCTACTGGTGTGGTGATATTTGGCACATTGACCTGCTGCCCAATCTATAAAGCTGGTGTAAATGTTCACGGTGCTGGGCCAATTAACCCACAAGACAAAAGCGCTACATTCCAAATGGCACCCTATTCCTTACATAGTGCATTACTTTTTACAAGTGTGTATGCTATTTTGGATGAAGGGATGTAAGGCCAGGCACCACACCCTCATAATGTAATTTTTGTCCCTTAATCATATCACAATCAACTACTTTTTTCTAATAACAAATGTCTGAAATGAGGTGATATCATTAAATATGCGTTTATTGAATGAATACATTTTTTTTGAATACATTCATTGGATGAAGTCAGTCTAAATGTAGGTTTCTTTGTTAAGACACTCTAGGCCCGGACTTGTCCAGAGCAGATTGTGGATAAATACTTTTTTTCATATTTTATCTGTAAAATACTAAAGATGTACGTAAAATACATGTTTGACATGTTTTTACAAATAACGTTTTATCTATGATAAAAAAGGTACAATTCCCTCTGGGCAAGTCTGGAGAATATATCTAAATATAACCACACAAAACGTGGTGAATGCAGATGCTTCTGAAGCTAATAAAAATAAGTTGGCATGTGGGAAGAGTCTGACTTTCTGGAAATTGCAATTAAGGACAAGTACACTGAATTTAGACTACCAAATGCCAAAGCCTATTTAGACCAAACCACCATCTCTTTAAATTAAGTTGCTAAATATAGCCCAGTTTGTAACATTCTCTATGAAATGGGCTTTGAAATTATGTCTAAAATATTGTAGTGGGATTGGAAATTGATCTATGTCCATTTTAAAGTGGTTCAAGTTCATACACATTTTCATTAAGCTATTTACAGTTTTAGGTTTACTTTTTCAAAATACTAATTTTAATGGACAAAAATACCAACATATCTCAAAATTGATAGGTAGATGCAAAAAATGTAATTTTCGCCTGTGGTGCCTGGCTTTAAAACATCAATGGGTTGGCTCCAGCCAAGTCCGAGTAATCGCTTCAATTTGGAACCAAGAAGTCTAAATCTTTCGACAAGGGGAGACTTATGAGGACAATACTGATGACTTTGATAGAAACATGTAATTATTAAGCTATTGCACTCCACACTGCCCTTTCCCACCTGGACAAAAGGAACACCTATGTGAGAATGCTGTTCATTGACTACAGCTCAGCGTTCAACACCATAGTACCCTCAAAGCTCATCACCAAGCTAAGGATCCTTGGACTAAACACCTCCATCTGCAACTGGATCCTGGACTTCCTGACAGGCCGCCCCCAGGTGGTGAGGGTGGGCAGCAACACATCTGCCACAATGATCCTCAACACTGGAGCTCCCCAGGGGTGCGTGCTCAGTCCCCTCCTGTATTCTCTGTTCACCCACGACTGCATGGCCAGGCACGACTCCAACACCATCATTAAGTTTGCTGACAAGACAAGTGCCTGATTACCGACAATGACGAGACAGCCTATAGGGAGGAGGTCAGAGACCTGGCCGGGTGGTGCCAGAATAACTACCTATCCCTCAACGTAACCAAGACGAAGGAGATGATTGTGGACTACAGGAAAAGGAGCACCACGCACGTCCCCATTCTCATCGACAGGGCTGTAGTGAAGCAGGTTGAGAGCTTCAAATTCCTTGGTGTCCACATCAACAACAAAGTAGATTGGTCCAAACACACCAATACAGTCGTGAAGAGGGCACGACAAAGCCTATTCCCCCTCAGGAAACTAAAACGATTTGGCATGGGCCCTGAGACCCCAGCCACCCAAGCCCAAGTCATGCCTCCCCCCAACCCCTCTTTTACACTGCTGCTACTCTTTGTTTATCTTATAAGCACAGTCACTTTAACTATACATTCATGTACATACTACCTAAATGGCCCGACCAACTAGTGCTCCCGCACATTGGCTAACCGGGCTATCTGCATTGTGTCCCACCATCCGCCAACCCCTCTTTTTACGCTTCTGCTACTCTCTGTTCATCATATATGCATAGTCACTTTAACGAAACCTACATGTACATACTACCTCAATAAGCCTGACTAATAGGTTTCTGTAAATAGCCTTGCTACTCTTTTTTCCAATGTCCAACCTTTTTTTCCCGCACCATTGGTTAGAGCCTGTAAGTAAGCATTTCACTGTAAGGTGTAAGGTCTACTACACCTATTGTATTCGGCGCACGTGACATAAACTTTGATTTGATCTTGCTGGTAGTCATATCAAACGCCAATGAGATGTCACCACCAGGACTTATTAACCATATCAGATGGCCTCAATAACTCTAATGAGGAAGTTCCATCCGCTCCTCCCCTATAAACCCCCACAGCTGTCTGGCAACAGCCCTCAGATCTGCCAGTCCCCTGAGACCCGAGACCCGAGAACAGCAGAACGAGCTTCCTCTCTGTGCCAAACACCTGGACGTCAACAGGCTCTGGCGCCATGTCTTATTTTCAGTTGTCAGAAAGTGAAAACAGCCACCGCTCTGTTCGCTCTAGGCCTTGTGTTTTTGCTGTCTTTCCCAGACAAAATAAAATATGGTGATTACATGAATCAGATATGCCAGGCCAAGCAGTAATCACCCTTTTACATTGAAGTGAGAATCTTTTTTCTGAATGTAATTTTTTTTATGCACAAGTGGAGATGTTTTAATCAGTTGGTGACAACTGGGTCCGATAGTCAGAGTGGGGAAAGTGGGCAGGTTCCATGACTGGGAACAGGGCATCTCTAATCTTGTGATCTGTAGCATACTTACTCCACATAGATAAGCGCATCGAGTGCATTCCAAATTGCACCTTTATAGGGCACTACTTTTAACCAGGACTCCATGTAAAGGTGTAATTTGGGACTCGACCATCCTGTAGGCTACAACTACGGCTACCCACAATGCAGCAGGAAGGCAGGACCTACCCACAATGGCAATTGATTCCATGTGACCAATCACAACAGAAGACAAAATACCCATTGAGCTAAAACCAGGGAGGGAAAGGTGTAACAGTCAGCGTGGTCTGTGGTCAGTTCGCCTATTAGGCTGTGAAACCTACTGTAGATTACAGGAATACAATATGACTCATACATACTGCTAATATGTTTGCCTATTTAATGACTCTCAATCTGACGATGGATGGGGCCCAGGCAATTTGTTTCCTATCACTCCCTAACACGGTCCGATTGGATTAAGACTGGGCTGACGTCTGCAGTGGTGCTGGTCCTGGTTCTGATCTTTAACCCCTTTACTATGGAAAGTGTGAGGTTCAGTAGTACAACTGAGACAGAAAGGCAAGATACAATAGGGCAGGAAACAATAACAAACAACCATGTGTGGTAACACCAAGGCCCGGGTAGCGAATTTAGACGAGAAAATGAACAAAACACAACATTCTCAGTGATGCTATGTACTTAGCTAAACCCGATTCTGAGATAACCATTTCACGAGCAGAAACTGATCAATTAATGTGTTTGCGTGTGTGTACTGTATGTGAAAAGTTTATTTCCAAAACACAATATCCACACATTTTTCACATTTTGTGTTTCACAAGAAATGATTGCTTATGTGTACCTTCATGTGTATGTAAAATATTTTTTATTTTTATTTTTATTAATCGATTTTAGATGTGTATTAAAATGTGTTTTCTTCGCAAAACGCTATATATTCATTGTTTAGCTGTAATGGAATGTTCTTATCCTATGTATTTGACAGTGATATGTGGTCGCTCTGGATAAGAGCATCTGCTAAATGACTAAAATGTTAAATGTAAATGTTTTTGTAAATGTAAATTGAATTAGAAACAGGTTTTTAGAAATGTTTGCTAATTTATTTTTTTTAAATGTAAAACTGAAATATTCAGACCCTTTACTCAGTATTTTGTTGAAGCACCATTGGGAGCATTTACAGCTTTGAGTCTTCTTGGGTATGACGTTACAAGCTTGGCACACCTGTATTTGCGGAGTTTCTCCCATTCTTCTCTGAAGATCCTCTAAAGCTCTGTCAGGTTGGATGGGAGTGTCACTAAACAGCTATTTTCACCTCTCTCCAGAGATGTTCGATCAGGTTCAAGTCCGGGCTCTGGCTGGGCCACTCAAGGACATTCAGAAACTTGTCCCGAAGCCACTCTTGTGTTGTCTTGGCTGTGTGCTTCGGGTCATTGTCCTGTTGGAAGATGAACATTCACCCCAGTCTGAGATCCTGAGCGCTTGGAGCAGGTTTTCATAATGGATCTTTTCCTCGATCCTGACTAGTCTCCCAGTCCCTGCCGCTGAAAAACATTCCCACGGCATGATGCTGCGACCACCATGCTTCACCGTAGGAATGGTGCAAGGTTTCCTCTAGACGTGGAGCTTGTTATTCAGGCCAAAGGTTGAATCTTGGTTTCATCAGACCAGATACTCTTGTTTCTCATGCTCTGAGAGTCCTTTAGGTGCCTTTTTCCTAAGGAGGGGCTCCGTCTGGCCGCTCTACCATAAAGGCCTGATTGGTGGAGTGCTACAGAGATGGTTGTCCTTCTGGAAGGTTCTCCCATCTCCACAGAGGAACTTTGGAGCTTTATCAGAGTGACCATTGGGTTCTTGTTTACCTCCCTGACCAATGCCCTTCTCCCCCGATTGCTCAGTTTGTTCTAGGAAGAGTCTTGGTGGTTCTAAACTTCTTCCATTTAATAATGATGGAGGCCACTGTGTTCTTGGGGACCTTCAATGCTGCAGACATGTTTTGGTACCCTTCCCCAGATCTGTGCCTCAACACAATCCTGTGTCGGAGCTCTACGGACAATTCCTTTGACCTTATGGCTTGTTCTTTGCTCTGACATGCACTGTCAACTGTGCGACCTGATATAGACAGGTGTGTACCTTTCCAAATCCTGTCCAATCAATTGAATTTACCACAGGTGGACTCCAAACAAGTTGTAGAAACTTCTCAAGGATGATCAATGGAAACAGGATGCACCTGAGCTGAATTTCGAGTTTCATTGCAACGGGTCTGAATGCTTTTTCTGTTTATTATTTGCAATAAAATTGCAAACATTTCTTAAAACCTATTTTCGCTTTACCATTATGGGGTATTGTGTGTGGATTGATTACTTATTTATTTATTACATTCGTATCGGCAGACTAAACAGCCTTGGTTTCTCAAATGACCGCCTCGCCTGGTTCACCAACTACTTCTCTGATAGAGTTCAGTGTGTCAAATCGGAGGGCCTGTTGTCTGGACCTCTGGCAAGTCTCTATGGGGGTGCCACAGGGATCAATTCTCGGGGCGACTCTCTTCTCTGTATACATCAATCATGTCATTCTTGCTGCTGGTGATTCTCTGATCCACCTCTATGCAGACGACACCATTCGGTATACTTCTGGCCCCTCTTTGGACACTGTGTTAACTAACCTCCAGACGAGCTTCAATGCCATACAACTCTCATCCCGTTGCCTCCAACTGCTCTTAAGTGCAAGTAAAACTAAATGCATGCTCTTCAACCGATCGCCTCCCACACCTGCCCGCCCGGCTAGCATCACTACTCTGGACGGTTCTGACTTAGAATGTGGACAACTACAAATACCTAGGTGTCTGGTTAGACTGTAAACTCTCTTTCTAGACTCATATTAAGCATCTCCAATCCAAAGTTAAATCTAGAATTGGCTTCCTATTTCCCAACAAAGCATCCTTCACGCATGTTGTCAAACATACCCTCGTAAAACTGACCAACCTACCGATCCTCGACTTTGGCGATGTCATTTACAAAATAGCCTCCAACACTCTACTCAACAAATTGGATGCGGTCTATCACAGTGCCATCCATTTTGTCACCAAAGCCCCATATACTACCCACCATTTTGACCTGTACGCTCTCATGAGCTGGCCCTCGCTTCATACTCGTCGCCAATCCCACTGGCTCCAGGTCATCTACAAGTCTCGCCTTATCTCAGCTCACTGGTCACCAGAGCAGCACCCACCCGTAGCACACGCTCCAGTAGGTATATCTCACTAGTCACCCCCAAAGCCAATTCCTCATTTGGCCACCTTTCCTTCCAGTTCTCTGCTGCCAATGACTGGAATGAACTACAAATATCACTGAAGCTGGAGACTCATATCTCCTTCACGAGCTTTAAGCACCAGCTGTCAGAGCAGCTCACAGATCACTGCATCTGTACATAGCCCATCTGTAAATAGCCCATCCAACTACCACATCCCCATACTGTATTTATTTATTTATTTATCTTGCTCCTTTGCTCCTTTGCACCCCAGTATCTCTACTTGCACATTCATCTTCTGGTCATCAATCACTCCAGTGTTTAATTGGTATATTGTAATTACTTCACAACCATGGCCTATTTATTACCTTCCTTATCTTACCTCATTTGCACACACTGTATATATACTTTTTTCCACTGTATTAATGTTTGTTTATTCCATGTGTAACTCTGTTGTTGTATGTGTCAAACTGCTTTGCTTTATTCTTGGCCAGGTTGCAGTTGTAAATGAGAACTTGTTCTCAACATTGAGTCAATTTTAGACTTCATAAATGTAGTTATTTGTTTCAATTGACCGTGTAAAACCTAGCAGTATTACTTACTTGTCTAAGGGTGGGGCAGAAATATAGCATTATGCCAAAAAATGATTATTCAAATCAACGGCCCTCTACTCTTTTCTATTTTTTACCAATGATCTGCCACTGGCATTAATAAACAAAGCATGTGTGTCTATGTATGCTGATGATTCAACCATATACGCATCAGCAACCACAGCTAATGAAGTCACTGAAACCCTTAACAAAGAGTTGCAGTCTGTTTTGGAATGGGTGGCCAGTAATAAACTGGTCCTGGACATCTCTAAAACTAAGAGCATTGTATTTAGACCTCAGCTGAATCTGGTAATGAATGGTGTGGCTGTTGAACAAGTTGAGGAGACCTTAACGTTACCTTAGATTGTAAACTGTCATGGTCAAAATGTATAGATTCAATGGTTGCAAAGATGGGGAGAGGTCTAGTTGTAATAAAGAGATGCTCTGCTTTTTTGACACTACACTACAAAAAGCAAGTTCTGCAGGCTCTAGTTTTGTCTAATCTTGATTATTGTCCAGTCGTGTGGTCTAATGCTGCAAGGAAAAACCTAGTTAAGTTGCAGCTGGCCCAGAACAGAGCGACACGTTTTGCTCTTAATTGTAATCAGAGAGCTGATATAAATACTATGCATGCCAGTCTCTCTTGGCTAAGAGTTGAGGAGAGACTGACTGCATCACTTCTTCTTTTTATAAGAGACATGAATGTGTTGAAAATCCCACACACTTATTCCACCAGACATGCCACCAGGGGTCTTTTCATAGTCCTCAAATCCAGAACCAATTCAAGAAAACATACAGTATTATATAGAGCCCTTATTGCATGTAACTTCCTTCCATCTCATATTGCTCAAATAAACATCAAACCTGCTTTCAAAAAACAGATAAAGCAACATCTCGTGGCACAACGTCTCTCCCCTATTTGACCTAGATAGTTTGTGTGTATGCATTGATATGTAGGCTACTTCTGTCTTTTAAAAAATGTATGTAGTTCTGTCCTTGAGCTGTTCTTGTCTAATGATGTTCTGTATTATGTAATTCTGTATTATGTTTCATGTTTTGTGTGGACCCCAGGAAGAGTAGCTGCTGATTTTTATGTATATATATATATATATATATAGGACAAAACACACATCACGACAAGAGAGACACCACAACACTACATAAAGACAGACATAGCATGGCAGCAACACATGAAAACACAGCATGGTAGCAACACAACCTGACAACAACATGGTAGCAGCACAAAACATCGTACCAACATTATTGGGCACAGACAACAGCACCAAGGGGAAGAAGAGATGGAGATAAAACAGTCCAGTTTGAGTGTTTATATATAGCGTTTTGGAATGAAACTCTTCATATATATATTTCCTGGTATATGGGATTACTCAATGAAGTACTAGAAGTACTACTGGTTTTCCATTAAGCCTCTATTGATTTCCTTTTTGTCTGTGTGAACTTACACTGCACTCAGTTTACTCATCCTATTGCCCCATAACATTACAACTTTACTATCCTGTAACTAGCTTGGTTTTTATGAAGCCACACTGTAAACTATAACTGACACTATAGATAGAATATGGTAAGAATTGGTATGTCAATATGAATGGAAGATACACAACAGTTCATTATTTGTTAACCTTTTGAAGACAGGACAATCAGTTCGTGGTAAAATGAGTCAATCCCAGGGAGGGAAGGACACAACATGAGAATGCCTGAACAAGAGGAAATAACCAACATCATTGTTATATTTGGACGTTCAAATGCTGTTCACATGCCAAGGAGGCTAGCTTTGATCATGTGTGCATCCCAAATGGCACCCTATTACCTAATGTGCACTACTACTTTGGGCACTTGTCAGAAAGTACTTATGGGTTCTAAAATGGTACAGTACAGGCAGGCCTATGTCACTGACCCTGTTGTTCTTCTATAGCTGAAAAACAGTACCATGCAGAGCTACTAGATCAGTTATATACCTTGTCCAGCACCATGGACAGATTCAATCACGCCCTACCTTCAAGGAACCATGTGCGATGTAGGGTAGGTTCTTTATGTTCTCTCCTTGCTTGACATGTGTCAGCCAAATATCTCACTATTTGCAAATGTTTGTTTTCCATCTGATGTACTTTTATTATACTGTCCAAGTAATTTCATCACTATATGTTGGTTAAACGTTGACATGATTGACATGTCACTATTGCTGTCACTTGCTAGGCATATTAGGTTTTGTCATGGCTGGTGGGTTGGGGGCAATTGTAACGCATTGTTAAAATGACCCTGAGCCAAGCAGCCAAATTATGATTTGTATTTTATTTAAACTTTAGGATTTTATGTATTCTACATTAATATACAAAAACTAACTTTAAATAACCGTGGGTTCCTGTGGAGTGCTAAATAACTTGTAAACTAATATCATTTCTGTCACCAACAGACTATTCAGATGTTTTGAGGGGAACCAAATGACCATGCAAAAACAGGGTTGTTACTGTAAATATTTGTTACATACTTAGAAATAATTATATTTTAGGCAAATTCATTCCATGTCTTTGATAATATGATCATTCATAAACATGAATGCCTCTGAAGTTCAGTGAATGTATTGGTTTCTTTTTTTAGTTGTTACCTTTGACCTCAGCTACATTTACAATTGTCCCTGGCACATACAGGGGCAATTGTAATGTCCAGACTTTTTGGATTAAAATCTGTATTGTGATCCAAATGTCAGACATGTAAATGGTATGAATGGTTAGGAGACAGATGTAAGTTACTTACATAAAAAAATTACTGGTCTAGTTCAAGTGGTCTCTGAGCAATAGAGTAAAATACAATTGCCCCGTCTCCCCTAGTTTGCACTGCCAGAATAGTGTAGTTTAGAATATTTTAGATAAAACAGATACAAATTCATCATGAATACATCTGTATGATTGTCTCTTTGTACTGAAACCAAAATAGACTGTACATATACATATTTCTCCAGTGATATTAGCACGAGAAGTGCCAAGCCCCCTTCAACTTGACTGCCTTCCGTTCTAGATTTATCCTAAATGCCAAAACGTTACTTTTTCAAATCCTCCTGCAGCGTCACTTGCAGGTAAGATATTTTGATTTCTATAGTACCAGAAAGAGCAGATTCGGAGGTTTTCAAAACACTTACCGTACCTTTGTAAGATATGAGCTCTATTTCAAAATATCACATTTTCCAAGAATAACCTTGCAGCAGGTCACCTACAGTAATATAAACTAATGAAAATGCTATTGTGTTCTTTGAAATACATATTTTTTTGTATTTTTGTATTCGATAATTTCCCCGATAGCATATATTAAATCTATTTATCATACTGTTAGAATGTTACAGTCAAAATGGCTGCTCATTGGCGTAGTAAGGGGGTAGCGAGGCCCAGAAGTGTTAATACAAAACAGAGGCATAGCTTACATGCAAAGTTGATTTAATAATCGGCAATGTTATACAAAAGAAGCGCACTATGACTGTATGTATGCTCATTTCTAATGATCATACCATGAATACAGACAAACATGTGCCTTTAAACACAGAGTTCCCTTTTTAGAATACTCAAAAAAATACCTTGCTTTCATTTTAAATACTTGCTGAAAAAAATGATAAAATAAAATATGCATTATATGAAATATATAACGGCTGCTTATCAGGTATACTATAGTACCAAATGCAATTATATCCAAATACCTTTCTCTCCATAACATCTAATGCATTTACACGCAAAAACAAACAAAAAAATATGTAAAGACTGTATGAAAATAGAAAATATCACAGCAAGATGTGCAACAATAGTCTATGTTACAAATACCTTGCAGTACAAAAGGTCTATTACAATGTCCACATAACTATAGTCCACCTGGAACCTAGCCTAGAGTTACAGGGAAGGACAGAGTGTTGGTAGCGTAAACCATAGAATTAGAATAATTTTTAGGTCAAATTATTCTTAGAATTAGAATCATTCTAATTCTAGGGTATCAACATTATCCTGTGCTTGATATCAGGAATACAGTATCACAAACTAAAGCTCAAACTGACTTCCTGCTTATGCATGTCTTGAACCAGATCAAGTATCATTCATCCATACCATGTAACTTCAAACAAGGGGTAAAGAAAATAGCACTATGTTTGTAGCAAGCAGACAAAAATTGTTTGTTTATGTTAAGTCTTTATACACAGAAAACTGTTTTGGTTCAGAACTAGATCTTTCAACCAGTACTGGTTGATAATGCACAATGACTTGCATGTAGGCTTATGTAATATGCAAGTCAGTTATTTTAACAAAAACATCAAGGTGTATAACAATTAGAAGTAAATTCGAAAGTGAAGAATTCTTTGCCAGCTTACAAGGCGTTTGATATGTTCAACGCTTACATTTATCAGATTCATAAATGTACGTTTTACAGTATATATCCAAAAAGTTAATTCAAAAATATATATTTTTGATTTCCAAAATAACTAAAAATGGTCATATCCATATACAATTAACAATGAATTACAACATGTCCAGTTGAAATGAAGAAATTAGCTAAGTTACAGTACATAATTTGTACGTGTTGAACACAAATAAACATTGGGTACATCCCAAATGGTACCCTATATCCTAAATAGTGCACTAATATGGACTTTTTCCATAGAAACAGAAATGTGTACAAGGCACACTGAGATGTTATGTCTATCATTCATTGCAACACCAAATTCATTAATTACAAAAAAATACATATTCACATGGACGTATGTGAGCAAATGAAATTGCACGGTTAATTATAAACCTTTTTAACATTTTAAAATATTTTAAAATATACTTTTTTATTTTGTACAGTATGAGGTGTGATTAACAAACATAAATACATTTGTGAAATGAAATACTGCTGCGATTGCTGTTGCTGAAAAAACTAACTCTAACCTGTCACACCACCCTGACATAGTCTATGGCAGAGTCATGTTTGGGGGGTGGCACTGTAAATAAAATGTAACGGTCCTCACATTCACCCCTGAGGGATACCACCAATGCAAAACCACCAGCAACTCACAGACAGGTGACACAGGACCAATAACATTACTTAGCAGTGCAACCGCTGGTACTCTTAGTACTCTTGGTACTCTTAGTAGCAAACAGATGTAACACATGGATGTGTAATGAGATCAATTTCTTAGGTCCCATCCCAAATGGACCCCTAGACCGTAGTGCATCTAAGGGTCGTTCTGGGATTGGGCCTTTAATACACAGGCTCTCGGCTGCTCACTCAAAGCAGCCCCAAGAGAAGTCCTGTGCAACAACAGTATAGCTCTGAGTGACAAACACCACAGTGTTATATACAGTTGAAGTCAGAAGTTTACATACACTTAGGTTGGAGTCATTAAAACTAGTTTTTCAACCACTCCACAAATTTCTTGTTAACAAACTAAAGTTTTGGCAAGTTGGTTAGGACATCTACTTTGTGCATGACACAAGTAATTTTTCCAACAATTGTTTACAGACAGATTATTTCACTTTATCACAATTCCAGTGGGTCATAAGTTTACATACACGAAGTTGACTGTGCCTTTAAACAGCTTGGAAAATTCCAGAAAATGATGTCATGGCTTTAGAAGCTTCTGATAGGCTAATTGACATCATTTGAGACAATTGGAGGTGTACCTGTGGATGTATTTCAAGACCTACCTTCAAACTCAGTGCCTCTTTGTATTGACATCATGGGAAAATCAAAAGAAATAAGCCATGACCTCAGAAAAAATATTGTATACCTTCACAAGTCTGGATCATCCTTGGGAGCAATTTACAAACACATGAAGGTACCACATTCATCTGTACAAACAATAGTACGCAAGTATAAACACCATGGGACCACGCAGCCGTCATACCATTCAGGAAGGAGACGCGTTCAGACTCCTAGAGATGAACGTACTTAGGTAAAAAAAGTGCAAATCAATACCAGAACAACAGCAAAGGACCTTGTGAAGATGCTGGAGGAAACAGGTACAAAAGTATATATATCCACAGTAAAACGAGTCCTATATCGACATAACCTGAATGGCTGCTCAGCAAGGAAGAAGCCACTGCTCCAAAACCACCATAAAAAAGTCAGACTACGGTTTTCAACTGAACATGGGGACAACGATTGTACTTTTTGGAGAAATGTCCTCTGGTCTGATGAAACAACAATAGAACTGTTTGGCCATAATGACCATCGTTATGTTTGGAGGAAAAAGGGGGACGCTTGTAAGCCGAAGAACACCATCCCAACCGCAAAGCAAGGGGGTGGCAGCATCATGTTGTGGGGGTGCTTTGCTGAAGGATGGACTGGTGCACTTCACAAAATAGATGGCTTCATGAGTGAGGAAAATTATGTGGATATATTGAAGCAACATCTCAAGACATCAGGAAGTTAAAGCTTGCAAATGGGTCTTCCAAATGGACAATGACCGCAAGCATACTTCCAAAGTTGTGGCAAAATTGCTTAAGGACAAAGTCAAGGTATTGGAGTGGCCATCACAAACCCTGACCTCAATCCCATAGAATATTTGTGGGCAGAACTGAAAAAGCGTGTGCGAGCAAGGAGGCCTACAAACCTGTCAGTTACACCAGCTCTGTCAGGAGGAATGGGACAAAATTCCCACAAATTATTGTGGGAAGCTTATGGAAGGCTACCAGAAACATTTGACCCAAGTTAAACAATTTAAAGGCAATGCTACCAAATACTAATTGAGTGTATGTAAAATTCTGACCCACTGGGAATGTGATGAAAGAAATAAAAGCTGAAATAAATCACTCTCTCTACTATTATTCTGACATTTCACATTCTTAAAATAAAGTGGTGATCCTAACTGACTTAAGACATGGAATTTTAAATGTATTTGGCTAAGGTGTATGTAAACTTCTGGCCCCAGATATGTTTTGCTGTCACACCAACTGTCGTGGCAATTTCCATATAGGAGTTGGCAAAACAGCAAAAACAATCAATCTGATTCAGCCTGACATATAAGTACATTCTCAGGCCTCGCGGCCAAGCCACAAACACACAAGTGTAGAGAACAGGAGAGAAGTATCAATTGGTAATAACATCTCAAGAGTATAGCTTCAAAATCAGATTCTTCTTCAACATATACACAGAGTATACCAAACATTAGGAACACCTTCCTAATATTGAGTTGCACCCCCTTTTGCCCTCAGAAGAGCCTCAATATGTCAGGGCATGGACTATATAACGTGTCGAAAGTGTTCCAAAGGGATGCTGGCCCATGTTGACTCCAATGCTTCCCACAGTTGTGTCAAGTTGGCTGGATCTCCTTTGGGTGGTGGATCGTTCTGTTGCGTGTGAAAAATCCAGCAGCGGTTCTTGACGCAAACTGGTGCGCCTGGCATATACTGCCATACACCGTTCAAAGGCACTTAAATGTTTTGTCTTGCCCATTCACCTTCGGAATGGTATACATTCCATGTCTCGATTGTCTCAAGGCTGAAACATCCTTCTTTAACCATTCTCCTCCCCTTCATCTACTCTAATTGAAGTGGACTTAACAAGTGCCGTCAATAAGGGATCATAAACTTTCACCTGGATTCACCTGGTCAGTCTGTCATGGAAAGTGCAGTTGTTCTTAATGTTTTGTATACTCAGTGTAAGTTTCAACACAGGTAAGAAAATATACCGTTTTTCAGCAATAAACATCACAAAAGTCTGTTGGAACAAAACCTTAAACCTCTATAATTCTTATTTACATTTGGTGTACGTAGGTAACACTGATTGTAACACGAGACATTTGTCTTATTGTGGTTTCGTCTTAAAGCATTTGTTTGTGTTTGAGAAGCATAAGCACTTCTTTACATTCATAGGAACCACAGTGCTGTTGTATTGGGAGACAGTCGATGGCAGACATGTAAATCCAAGAAAACCAAACCCGCATTCCAAATGGCACCCTATTCCCTATAGAGTATACTACATTTGACCGGGGCCCTAGTCAAAAGTAGTACACTATAAAGGTGCCATTTGGGATGCACGAACAACACAAAAAAATACCAGACAGGACAGGGTAGGAAAATCACCCCGTTAAGCAACAGTGGTTGGCTCATGACTGGAAGCGTCTAGAAGGAGAGGAAGATGGTGAAGAGGAGGATGAGGAGTGTGAGTAGAAGGATGAAGGCCAGAGGACAGATGGGTCCCAGTAATTGTCTTGTTTGGCAGTCGGAAGGTCCATTGGAGCACCAGGTCAGAGTCAGGCAGGCATATTATGGACTGTTGCTGTTGCTTAAACAATGCTTGTATTGGTGAAAAGGGGGCACAGTGGTTGAGGGGGGGGGGTCATTGAGTGAGATTAAGTTTCGTCCTTATTCCTTATATAGTGCAGTACTTTTAACCAGTCCCCATAGAGCTCAAAAGAGCTATATAGGCATTGACCAAGGCATTGACTGGAAAGTTGACGGACGGAGGACGGACGGAGCGGTGATCAAAGCCGATTCCCACCAGATGTCGAAGATATTCATAGAGGTCAGAAGCTACACTCTCTCCACTCGACTAGGATCATAGGAGTCTGAGGAGAAAAAATGGCATCAATCACAATCCAGTCAGACATTCATGATGATATTCCATATACAGTAACGAGGGAAATCCTTACTGCCAGTCTGTTTGTGCTATCAAGCCAATGCTTGGTCACTCATTATCATGCCACACTGGCAGAGCACAAACAGATCTGGGACCAGGCTAGGGAAATCCATCTAATCTCTAAAACAATGTGTAAGTCCCCGTGTCTCTGTGGATTCCCAGCTCACACAATGGCTTGGCTTGGCCTTCCCTCCCTTCTTCCATCCACACCCGCTAAACCAACCCCATAAAAAGCTCTGTCGTACAGCTGGGATAACTGCTAGGTTTTGGAGTGGTTTAATGGCCGGGTTCTCCCACAGTTTTACTATAAAAACACCTAAATAGTCCATTTGGGTCAAAAAGTCACAAAACCAACAAAAGCAGAGTTTGCATCCCTCCTTGTTAATCTGACAATGTTCTTAGTGCGTTTTCCAGCAGTATGTACGTAAAATATTTTCTAAATTCCATCCTGATCCTTCATGTTACGGTAGGATGATAGCTCCCTCTTGTGATAAACATGATAAAATGAAGCTTTAAATAAAACAGGATACAAAGAGTTTTACACAAAGATGAAGTAAAGAACTTAACATACATGTGTATATTGTAGATTTTGTGATTATTTTCCCCCAGTGTATGAAAAGTCCTATATAAATATGTAACAGTTACATGTATTATTGTTAAAGGCGTGTGTGTGTGTGTCCATGTTCCTACCTGGGAGCAGCTCGTCCTCCTCTAGGGTTGTAGAGGAGCCACATGAAGAGACACTGAAGCTCAGGGGAAGGGTGATCTCCCTTTTGGCCACCGTGCCACTGCGAGGCATGGGGACAGGCTTGGGGAGGAGAGGAGGTTTCACTGGCCTGGACACCGGCTCTGGCCGAACCTCCTGTTGCTGTTCATCATCTGACTCTTCACTCCTCTCCTCCTCTCTTTTCACCTCTGGCTCTTTCTCCTCCACTTGCCTCTCTGTATTATCCTCC
The DNA here is from genome assembly GCF_002021735.2 of Oncorhynchus kisutch. Lineage (NCBI taxonomy): Eukaryota > Metazoa > Chordata > Actinopteri > Salmoniformes > Salmonidae > Oncorhynchus > Oncorhynchus kisutch. The sequence continues at coordinate 52,657,707 of NC_034184.2, read as the reverse complement.
TCCTCTGGTTCTTTCTCTACCTCCTGCACTTCTCTTTCCTCTTCCTCCTGACTCCCACTTTTCTCCTCCTCCATTCTCACCTTTAGCTCTCTCTCCACCTTGATTGTCAACTCTTGCTCTTTCTCCCCTATTTTCAACTCCTCCTCCTCCAGGTCTTTCTCCTCTCCCGACACTATCCTCTCATCTTCTCTCTTGTCTGTCCTGTCTATCTCGTTCCCCTCCGGCTCTGACTCTATCCTCAACTTTTCCTCTTCCATCTCTTCTCTCTCTCCCTGGCTCATCCCCTTATCTTTCTCCTGCTCAGCCTCTACCTGTACTACTACCACTACCTCCGTCTCTGTCTCCTGCTCTGGCTCTCCTGAGTCTAAACTCCTGATAAGTACGCAGGAGACTGAGAACACCTCATCCAAGTGGACCATACTCTCTGTGCAGCCTGGCGACTTCGAGGATGAGAGCCTGGGGGAGGCACGACCAATGTGCCCCTTCCTCTCCCCTCCTCCACCCACACTCAGCAAGCTAAGGGTCAGCTCTTCGTCTGGGGTCACAGGCAGAGACAAGGGGAGGCTGCTAGGGGGGAACTCTGGCAGGTCCAGCACCATGGAGGGGTGGCTTAATCTCTCTCTGTCTCCTCCATAACGTTTGTCCTCACATACTGACAAGCTGTCATCCTTACTGGGTCCTCCTCTCGTCTCCTCTTCCAAGGTAACCACGGATACCTGTACCTTCATCACTTGCTCGTACTCTCTTCTCACATGCTTTTTATCTCTGTTGTCGTCTGGACTGTGCTTCAGTGTTTCTCCTATTAGAGTTTCGTCCTCATTCTCTGGGTTGTCTCTGTGTTCCACTTTCTGTTCGACCCCGCCTAGTGATTCCACAGCATGTGCTCCTTCTGGACTGAGTTCCTGGGTCTCTCTCTCAGTCACTGTGTTGTCTCTGTGCTCCTGTGTTTCACCTATGACAGTTTCTCCCTCATTCTCTCTGTTCTGCCTGTCCTCCTCTCTCACCTTGACAGCCCCCTGTGGTGACACCTCATCCTCTCTCTCCTCTACAACCCCCTGCAGTGACTCCTCCTCCTCTCTCTGCTCCTCCTCTCTCTCCTGGACCATCCCCCGCAGTGAATCCGCGGCTATGTCTATCCCCAATATCCTGGCTGCTCTCTGCTCCATTGTCTCGTTCTCAGGGATCCCCTTGGCACATTTCACCTCATATAGATTACTCAGGTCCTCTGTGGGCATGGTGTTTGCCTTCTCCTTGATCAGCAGGGTCTCCAGGTGTATATCTGCCAACGTAGCCTCGTTACGCCAACTCAGAGGATCGGAGCTGACACTGTATCTGTAGACGTCATCCTCGAATGCAAACGCTGCCTCCCTAGTCAATCTGCCGGTGTGTGGTGTCCCCTGCGACCCTTCACCTCTGGGCGACCTGCTGTTCTCACTCCGGGCCCTGCGGATGTTCAGATTGGGCTCATGCCCCCTAAATCTGGATGGCATGATGGGCACGTTATCCTTCTTTACCTTCCTCCCTTCCTCCACTACTTTAGCGGAGCCAAGCTCTTCCTTATTAGTCCCATCACTGATGTGCACAACCTCAACCTGGTTGTTCTTGGCAAAAAAGTCTTTGTTCTCCCTTGATAGCTGTACATTCTGGCATAGTTCATTGTGGTCTAATGGTGTGATCAGTGTGAATGGGCAGCCACAATCCTGGCCCTGCTCTATGGTGCCTCCAGGGACAGTGTAGACGGTGAGCCCCACGTCCCTCAGTAGAGACTCCTTGGCGACGGGGATGTCCAGCTCCTGCCTGTAGGTCATTCTGGAGTCATAGGTTACCCTGGGGTCACCCTTAGCATTGTGGGAGTTGTAGTCTCGGAAGCCAGTGGACTCTGTTAGGGTGGCAGTGGGGGCCATGTCCTCTCTCTTCAGTCTTAGGATGCTAGTTCTGCTCTGGGGCTGAGGCCTGGAGAAAGCACTCCTCACCTCCCTGTAGTCTGGGTCAATGGTAGAGCCAGGGCCCCAGCTGTCTAGCCTTGGCATGATGGTAGGGATGTTGTTGTTGGGTTTGTTATTCAGGCGCTGGTCTGGAAGGCGAACCGTCTCCCTCTCAGGGTCCAGATGCGGAGGGGCTATGTGCTGATGTTGTTGTGTGTCTTCTCCGCTCAGCTCCATGATGGTCCTGTAGACCTCGTCCAGGTCGTCTATACACTGGTCGACACTGGGTCTCCTGGGCTGGACCTTAATCTTCTTCTGGACCTGGTCTACATCTACGCCTGCAGCCTTGTTGAAACTCTCCAGCTCCTCAATGGCGTCCCACGGCCGCCGGCTCACCGGCTTCAGCAGGAACTGACCGAATGCCACCTGGCCCTGGATGTTAGCATTGGCACTGACTGGGGGTTTGGTGGTGTTGGAGGTGGTAGTACCAGTCTTCCTGGATGTGGAGGTCTGTTGGTTTCTCCCCTCCCAAGGGACAGGGGGTGGAGGCTGGGGTGGGAGTGACAGGGGCTGGGCCGGGCTGATACTGAGACAGGAGAAGGCGCTGTTGCTGGACAGGTGGAGGTTCTTCTGGCCCTTCATGGGATAGTCCACACCATACGAGCCGGAGCTGCAGTCGGTGCCTGCACCACTGTCCATGGTGGTATCGGAGGCTGGGTGGCCTGTCTCCTGCCCCCCCTGTCCCTGTCCTCCAGGGGGACTCTGAGGCTGACCTGTCCCCCCAGTACCCCCAGGACCCTTCACTGCCACGGGTGAGCTGGTCTGGGTCTCTTGGTTCCTGTACTGGTCCCCGGGCCAGGAGCCGGCGTAGCACAGCTCCTTGTCAGCACTGGCCTGGAGTGACCAGGCATCTACTATCTCCTTCCTCAGAGGACCCTTCCTGGTGCTTCTCATTGAGGTGAAGCTGCTGGTGTGGGAGGGGGGTTTGAGACCCATGTCTGATAACGACTTGCTACAGAGGCTTTGGCTGTTCTCTGATTTGGATTGGACCACAGTGTTTTGGTTGTCTACTGTGGCGATGACACTCACGATTGGCAGAATACTTGGCAGACTGGCAGGCATATTCTCGTTATTGTTCTGGTCTGCTGAGTCTTTATTGGTTTGTTGCATGTGGATGGGGACAGACACCAGGCAGAATATGGTCTCACTGTGAGCCTTCCTCTTAGAGTTCCTGTTGAGGTTGTCTACTCCTGAGTCTCCTGGAACTATCTTCTTCACCTGTGTGATGGTTGTTTCTGAGAAGCCCTGATCTGAGCTGGAGCTGTGACACACTGGCAGAGCAGAGGCTGGTGGCTGGAAGGCAGAGGGACCACCTTGGTTTGGTTTAGGATTATACCTGTTACAGTTTTGGGAAGTTGCTGCTGGGAAGTTATCTAGTGAGCCAGTCTCTTTGTGCAAATCACAGTGCTGCTGCTGTTGCTGCCACCTGTTATTGTTATTGTCATAGTCGCTAGAAGACCTCAGCGGCATGGGACTGGCCGGGTCTGGCGCGCTGGCAAGTAGCGGTGGGGCCCCCGTGGAAGCGGACGACAAAAAGGCACTGTCATCAGACGAGTGGTCTGACACGGTGACACTGGGAAGCTCGGAGGATGTGGAGTTACGGATGTGGCGGATCTTGTTGGCGTCCGTCATGGAGTTACCTCGGCCACATAGAGACGAGTTTCCTCCCCGGGACACATGTCGGAGGCGTGGGTCGTCGAAGGGGATGTACTGGATGCCAGGACCCAGGACCGGCTGATGCTGCTGCTTACTGTAGCCAGCGGAGTGCTGCTTCCTGTGGGGTACACTCCTCTCTCTGTGAGGCTCCGGCCCGGACCCTCCTCCACCGGTGTGCCTGCTACCAAACCAGGGGTCTGGGGTCCCACGCATCTGCTGCTTCTGCTGGTACATCTGGTGGTACCTGATAATAACACATTACCATTTATTTAACTTCTAAATTGTACATTGCATTTACATTAATTTGGTCATTTAGCAAATTCGCCTCTATAGCGCTATTAATTACAGAAAATAATGTCAAAGTGCTTCAATAGCAAATGAAAAAAAGCTATATAAAATCATGAGTAGGTAAGCTACATAATGTGTTACCTGTAGTTGACAGGGATCTCTCCATAGCCCCTGTGACCTCCATGGCTTCCTCTCATAGGTCGAGGAGCTCTCTTGGGGGGATACGATGGGGGAGGGATATAGCCCGGAGGTTCCGTGCCAGACCCTCCATCCTGTGTATAATAGTCCAGCCTGGGGTCACCTATACTGGGGTGAGGAAGTGGGGTTCTGTCCCTGGCCTGGGGCTGGGGGCTTGATGCTGCTTCTGGCTCTCCTGAGAGCGTTTCGGAGCTCCCCCGGGTCTGCTGATGCACCTCGTAGGACGGAGGTCGCAGGGGACGGCTGTACCGGACCTTTGGTACTTGAGAAGCCTGACTCACCTGGCTGACCTGGCTAGTCATACTAGTCTGACTGGAGGGTCTGTTGTCATTCTCAGGCCACCTGTCCCTGTCCCCTACCCCGGCCTGGTTGTGGTTATATATGCTGTAAGGGTCGTAATGAAACCCTGGGTGGCCGTTGACCCTCCTGTGCACGTCCTGCCCAGGCACAGACCCAATAGACCCAGACATTTCCACGTACTGCAGGCTGTCCGGTTGCAGCATCCTGGGCAGAGACTGGGACTTCCCTTTGTTCCTGGGACCCATTACAACCATAGCACCATCCGGTGTGCGGAGGTGGCGCTGCTGCAGATACTGCTCCTGAGCCTGAGGCCACCTCTCGCCCTCGCTGTCTGAAAGCTGGCAGGAGAAGCTCACCACGGCGGGCCGCCACATGTCCGTGCCCAGGCTCTGACACTTCCTGTCCTCGGCGGTCATCCTCCACTGCTTCAGTGCTGCCTCTCTCTGCCTGGAGCGGGCCTGGACCTGAGCTTGGGACTGAGCTGCCCAGCTCTGCTTCTCACGCTGCTGGCAGTCCTCCGGGGGCTCCTAGACAGAGGACAGAACCACAATGGTCTTTGGCTCGTTCCCAAATGGCAACATATTTCAATATAGTGCACTACTTTTTAGTGCACCCATGGGCTCTGGTCAAAGGTAGTGTAGTATAAACAAATCATAGAATCAACTCACCTCCTGTCTCTGCTGCTGCTGCACCCCCTCTGTCCTCCTACAGGTACCACCTCCTCGGGGCTCTCTGAAGTCAGCGTAGTCCAGGAGAATGCTGAAGTCCTGGCCCCTCCTCCTCCAGTAGGACAAGTCTCTGGAGCCCCTGTGATGAGAATACACGCCTCTGGGCCCCTCATAGAACCTAGAACACAGAACACACAGTATCAGAACCTAGAACACAGAACAGACACAGTATTAGAACTGAGAACCAATGGTTTCGCTCATAGACCATAGAACACACACAGGACACATCAGGAATAGTTCTCCAGTAGATGAATGTGATGATGTGTCTGTCGTTGAGCCCCTCTACCACTAGGGGGAGTTAGACCACCACAGACAGGCTAAAGTCAGTCTGCTATCAGTCTGCTACTGATAGTGCACTGTATCTGAAGACTTTATAACAGCATATCCGATTTGCAGAACCAATGCACTGTGTTTATCATCACTCTCTCTGCAAGCTCAACATCTCTGTTTCTGGATATTCCTACTGAACATGTTAACAAACATGCACATGTGTGCACCCTATGGGCTGAGGGAGGCTGATTTTCCATCCATGATCTGATCTGCCCTTTTCATTTAATGTCAGTACAGGCAGGCGTGACCATTAGGTAAGTTCCACTGCATCCCATAATATAGTATAGCCTAGTTAGCCAATCCCCAATCCTCAGTCCTCTGCACCTCCTCGTGGAAAGATTAGGAATATTCCATATGCACGTTCTAAAACTGAGCTAAAAACACCCCAACAACAACAATTTCAAAAAGTGGCACATTTGATTATCTTGCATTTTCAAATCAAATGCACTGTTTGGACTTGAGGCAAGGGTAGGGGATATGCAGGTTGTGTTATGTTGCCTAATATCATCAGCGTATCCATGGATTGTATTCAGGGTCAAACGACTGTTCCATAAGCAAATAGTACATACTTGAGTGGCATTGGGCACTGATATCATAGAATTACATGTCAAATGAATTAAGCTATAGGATCTCTATGACTGATGGATGCTATTAACCGTCCTTGTGTCTACAGAGCTATACAATACACAATCCTCCAGGACTGGTACTGCAAACTAGGCTACTCGAGCTGACAAGAAGAAAAGGCAGAGACGAAAGAAAAAGTGCCTCGGTAAAAATCGTACATTTGAACACTCGGGGACATTCCCCGGGAAAGGTTTCCATTGCATAACTTGTGAACTGAATGAAATAGAGCAGGAGGCATCTCTTCTTCGTATAGCCTACATATTTAAATGCTGTGCGCATGAGGGAGTTTCTATGTGTGGCGACTAAGAGTGAGGCTCTCGATACGCCGGGCAGACATCCCTATCTGTCTGTATGCGTCCAAAATGGCACCCTATTCCCTATACAGTGCACTACTTTTGAACAGAGCTCTATGAAACCCCTTTACGTCCTGGTGAAAAGTAATGCACTATATAGGGATTTAAGGTGCCATTTGGGATGCTGTTTCTGTCTGTAGAACTGGGCATGCTCAGGTGGTGGTGCTGGGGTCTATCAGCAGTAGCAGCAGCTCTAGTCTGTTTACAACACAACTGTCCCATGTGGCAGATTAAGACTCCAGAACACATTACCCCAACTCCCTGTCTGCTGGATTTATAGAGAAGAGGAGGGAGGGAGGAGCATTACCCCAACTCCCTATCTACTGGCTTTATAGAGAAGAGGAGAGAGGGAGGGAGGAGCATTACCCCAACTCCCTATCTACTGGCTTTATAGAGAAGAGGAGGGAGGGAGGAGCATTACCCCAACTCCCTGTCTACTAGCTTTATAGAGAAGAGGAGGGAGGGAGGGAGGGGAGGAGAAAAGCATTACCCAAACTACCTGTTTACTGGCTTTATAAAGGGAGGTAGGGAGGTAGGTAGGTAGGGAGTTGGGGGGAGGACATTACCCCAACTCCCTGTCTATTAGAAGGAGAGGAAGAGGGAGAGTGGGAGGGAGGGAGAGTGGGGAAAGCGTAGTAAAGAGATAAAGAAAGCATCCTCCCAATGCAGAACTTCTTGACTGACGGAGTCCACCTTTGCATGAATCTATTTGTGCCAAACAAGCTCTGTGCAGCAGACTCACCCGCTATCTGTCGTGAGAGAATCGCCCATGGAGTGCGCGTCACCTTGGTTACCGCTGTCCGCTTCCCTCCTCTGTGGTTGGCTATTCCTTTCCCTCCCACCTTTGGTTGGGGACGGTGGCTGGGGCCGCCTGCTGGTGCTGGTGCTGTTGCTATACACATAGACCCCTGGCCCAGACTGTATCTCATACCCGTTCACTGTTCCATGACCACCACCGGACCGGCTCTCTAAGATCTCCTGGTGGCAGGAGGACGGGTCGCCATAACGCTTGTTATCGTAAGAGGACGGTGGTGTGGGGGAGGCAGCAGGAGTAGAGGTAGAGGTTTTTTGGGGCAGTTTGTATCCATGCGAGATGAGCAGGTCATCCACGCTGTACATGGTCGCATTTGTTTTGCTGGTGTTGTTATTGGGATGAGGTTGTAGGGGACTGGTAGAGGGGGGCGTCACTCAGACCTGGTTCCTAGAGGCAGCGACAGGAGCCCGAGCACAGCTGCACAGCTGATGAGGCCATCACTGGGAAAACAGGAGAGAAAGAGAGAGGGGGAGAGTTAGAAAGAGTGAAAGGGAAGGTGCCATTAAAATCATTATCCCTCTGTCTCCGTGTCCTTCTCTTCAGAGAACTGCCCTACTGGACGGAGGCGAGGAGAGAAGAGAGGGGAGAGAACGAACCAACCACTCTGTCTGCCTCCATCTCCTCTCCCCGTCCCTCCTCTCCTCTCTGCCTGACAACAGGACTCCCGTCACCTTTCCCCATTCTTTTTCTGTCCTCTCTTCTCCCCATCCTTCCTTTCCTCTCTTTCCCTTCTCTCCTTTCCTCTCTGCCCCACAACAGGACTCTCTCCATCTCAGTCCAGTCTCTGATACAAAGCCCACCACATGCAGACAGTGGGAGAGGAAAATCGACAACACTAGTCAGAGCAACCCAAAATATAATTATCATTACTAATGATAATAGTAATAACGGTGCTAGTGATAAATATAATGTAATAACTATGTAATAATAACTGAAGTAATAAGGACAGTGTTCCCTTTAGACCTGAGGCAGCGGTTGGTTGGCTAGCCCATGTTTGGTAAATCAGCGGTGGGGATTGGTTAAGTAGTCAGTGTTGCAGTGGCTCTTGATGTAACAGTCTCAGCGGTGCTCCCCTCATCTTGCGTGCTTCAGCTTGCTTGCACCACCAGGACTATGTGTGTGTGTGTGTGTGTGTGTGTGTGTGTCTTGGCCTCTATCCACATCCAAATCCTAATCTGGGGCGTATAGCTTTAATAATTACCCACCCAGCCAGTCATGCAGCTCCAGAAAGCCTTGAGGGTATTCCTGAAATTCTGGGCATATGCCTGAAAGCCTGGGTAATATGAGTGGATAACACTTTGACTGTATTGTAAATGTTTACAACAGCGTACTACTGGACAGATATTAATGAAGGTCTTTGTGTCACTCTATCCCAAACAAGAGTTAGCCTAGTTTATACCAACACATTCTGGGATTAGCCCCACAAGTACAGATAGGAGGAAGAGCCTGTAGTAGTGTACTACTGTAGAGTAAGTTAAAACATGTTAATAAAGTATTCCTACATTACAACATACTACTGTAGCCTAGCCTTACTGCATACTGTAGCCTAGGCCTACATTATGCAGCTTTTGCAATGTCTGATCACTGATCAGTTTTGCCTTTAATTTTAGATCATAATTATAAGGACGGGGGTAGAGGTCGACCGATCATGGTTTTTGAACGCCGATACCGATTATTGGAGGCCCAAAAAAGGCCGGTACCGATTAATCGGCTGATTTTTTTCATTTATTTGTAATAATGACAATTACAACAATACTGAATTAACACGTATTTTAACTTAATATAATACATTAATAAAATCAATTTAGCCTCAAATAAATAATGAAACATGTTCAATTTGGTTTAAATAATGCAAAAACAAAGTGTTGGAGAAGAAATTAAAAGTGTAATATGTGCCATGTAAAAAAGCTAACGTTGAAAAGTTCCTTGCTCAGAACATATGAAAGGTGTTGGTTCCGTTTAACATGAGTCTTCAATATTCCCAGGTAAGAAAGTTTAGGTTGTAGTTATTATAGGAGTTATAGGACTATTTCTCTCTACACCATTTGTATTTCATATACCTTTGACTATTGGATTCTTATAGGCACTTTAGTATTGCCAGTGTAACAGTATAGCTTCCGTCCCTCTCCTCGCCGCTACTTGGGCTCGAACCAAGAACACATCGACAACAGCCACCCTCGAAGCAGTGTTACCCATGCAGAGCAAGGGGAACAACCACTCCAAGTCTCAGAGCGAGTGACGTTTGAAACACTATTAGCGCGCACCCCGCTAACTAGCTAGCCATTTCACATCGGTTACACCAGCCTAATCTCGGGAGTTGATAGGCTTGAAGTCATAAACAGCGCAATGCTTGAAGCACAACGAAGAGCTGCTGGCAAAACGCACGAAAGTGCTGTTTGAATGAATGCTTACGAGCCTGCTGGTGCTTACTACCGCTCAGTCAGACTTCTCTATCAAATCATAGACTTAGTTATAACATAATAACATACAGAAATACGAGCCATAAGTCATTAATATGGTCGATTCCGGAAACTATCTCGAAAACAAGACGTTTATTCTTTCAGTGAAATACGGAACCGTTCCGTATTTTATCTAACGGTGGCACCCATAAGTCTAAATATTCCTATTACATTGCACAACCTTCAATGTTATGTCACAATTACGTACAATTCTGGCAAATTAGGTGGCCAAAACTGTTGCATATACACTGACTCTGCATGCAATGAACGAAGAGAAGTGACACAATTTCACCTGGTTAATATTGCCTCCTAACCTGTATTTCTTTTTAGCTAAATATGCAGGTTTAAAAATATATACTTCTGTGTATTGATTTTAAGAAAGGCATTGATGTTTATGGTTAGGTACTACACATTGGAGCAACGATACGCACCGCATCGATTATACGCAACGCAGGACACGCTAGATAAACTAGTAATATCAACCATGTGTAGTTAACTAGTGATTATGATTGAATGTTTTTTATAAGATAAGTTTAATGCTAGCTAGCAACTTACCTTGGCTTACTGCATTCGCGTAACAGGCAGGCTCCTCGTGGAGTGCAATGTAATCAGGTGGTTAGAGCGTTGGACTAGTTAACTGTAAGGTTGCAAGATTGAATCCCCCGAGCTGACAAGGTAAAAATCTGTTGTTCTGCCCCTGAACGAGGCAGTTAACCCACCGTTCCTAGGCTGTCATTGAAAATAAGAATGTGTTCTTAACTGACTTGCCTCGTAAAATAAAGATTAAATAAAGGTGTAAAATTATTATTAATTATTTTTTTAAATCGGCCAAATCGGTGTCCAAAAATACTGATTTCCGATTGTTTGAAAACTTAATCGGCCATTCCGATTAAATCGGTCAACCTCTTGATGGGGGACCTGATCCTAAATCAGAACTCATACTTTGAGACACTTGATAGCCTCAGATTGGCAACATTGTGTAGCTGTGTTGACCCGTCTTCCACCTGAGCATTAGAGTCTGTAGTGATACTAGCTAGGTTATTATGTATCTCTCTACTCTAGGTGTGTGAAATGCTGCTCTCTCTCTTTGTATGATCAGCCCTCCTATGCGATTATCTTTCTAATTTAAAACTTTAAACCTGTTAGTATTAGCGGATTGACTCTTGGCTCTGGTTCAGTGATACTTTCTCATGTTTAAATGTTGAGTATTTTACACAGATAGGCACATTTCTGTAAGTGAGTATGGTATTTTCCAACATTGCACAAACTAAATACTGGATTACTTAAGAATTAACTCACTGTCAAATTCAGCTTAAACTGCAAACTTGTTTTCACAATCTTAAATCCAAAATGATGCAAAGTCTCTATTAGCTAGGCCTAAACAACAAATGTATCCAAGCCTTGCCAGATATGACACTATGTGCAAACCACATTTTAATTGCAAACCACGTTCCATCTGTACGAATGCTATATTCTAACTGCTAGGCCTAAAACGTGAGTGGGTTCAATAGTTCAACCAGCCTAGCCCTAGAGTTGTCTGATACTTCCTCCATTTATTGCAGGAAACAAGTGAAGTGATAAACCACCCTGGCCATTAGCAAAGAGACTTTGTCCTAAACGGCACCCTATCCATAGTGCAGTACATTTTACCAGATCCCTATGGTCAAGGAGATCATTATGTAGGAAACGGTGTGCGATTTGGGAAAGCGATCAGATACCTCTTGATCAAATCAGTGTTACACACCCTTCTTTACTCCCTTCCTGCACATTAATAACCCCTTCAGCCTCTGGTTTATCAGCTGTTTACTTCAGACACACACACAAACAGACTTTGTGTAATTCGGCAATGTCATAATATGATCAAAACTGAATATGATCCATAACATATGCTGCCTGCTGCCCTATCTAAGACCTATTTAAAGTCCTAAACCCACAATTGTAATTCCTGTCAATCAGTTAGCATCTCCAAATGGGGCTTATCTTCACCATCATAAGTCAACATCGAGATCAGGATTTCCTCTCCGTTCGTGACACTCCTCCCCTCATGTCCCATGTCGAGCTCAGTTTAAATACCAGGGCAATTACACAGGAAAGTCAGCCTGAGCATCCACAAATAAATGTAGTCATTCCCAAATGAAACTACATTCACAATTATCCTTAACATCTATATGCTGGAGTACAGGCTTTATTTGAAACGTTTAAGTAGGACATTGTATGAATTTTGACCATTATAGAGTAGGATGCCTTGTCTCTCGTAGAGGTCGACCAATTATGATTTTTCAACGCCGATACCGATTAATGGAGGACCAAAAAAAGCAGATACAGATTAATCGGCCGATTTTTATATATATATATTTGTAATATTTGTATTTATTTTTTTAAGCTTTATTTAACCAGGCAAGTCAGTTAAGAACAAATTCTTATTTTCAATGACGGCCTGGGAACAGTGGGTTAACTGCCTGTTCAGGAGCAGAACGACAGATTTGTACCTTGTCAGCTCGGGGGTTTGAACTCGCAACCTTCCGGTTACGAGCCAGGCGGCCCAGACTGTTGCATATACCCTGACTCTGTTGCACAGAATGCTAGAGAAGTGACACAATTTCCCTAGTTAATATTGCCTGCTAACATGAATTTCTTTTAACTAAATATGCAGGTTTAAAAATACTTCTGTGTATTGGTTTTAATAAAGGCATTGATGTTTATGGTTAGGTACATTCTTGCAACGATTGTGCTTTTCTCGCAAATGCGCTTTTGTTAAATCATCCCCCGTTTGGCGAAGTAGGCTGTGATTCAATGATAAATTAACAGGCACCGCATCGATTATATGCAACGCAGGACAAGCTAGATAAACTAGCAATATCATCAACCATGTGTAGTTAACTAGTGATTATGTTAAGATTGATTGTTTTTTATAAGATACGTTTAATGCTAGCAAGCACCTTACCTTGGCTCCTTGCTGCACTCGCATAACAGGTAGTCAGCCTGCCACGCAGTCTCCTCGTGGGGTGCAATGTAATCGGCCATAATCGGTGTCCAAAAATGCTAATTACCGATTGTTATGAAAACTTGAAATCGGCCCTAATTAATCGGTGGACCTCTAGTCTCTAGGGCTAGTTGTTTTGGCTGGGTTGGGCTGTTTTACTAAAAAACAAATTGACCGGTATTTCCAGCATTATCCACTAGGTTTGCTGCAAGTAGGAAAATACCAGGAAATGTTCTTTAATTGACACAAGCGGTCTCCAATGAATGAATGAATGAATCAATCAATGTCTAGTGGTGTGAGTGTGCGTGAGTGTTTGGTAGAGGGATCCCCTATGCCAGGGAAGGCGTAGCTCTACGAATCTTAATTGCACAAAACCTATTATATGGCAGGGAATACTATTTGTAGATCAGTTATTCTACACCTCACTTTGCTCAAGCAGATCCTCTCCAACGAAGAGTTGTAGTTAAACATGGGTCAATAAGGGGTGAGTAATTGAAACCAACCATTGAAGTACATTGTTGTGAATTCGGGAGGTAGCCCCAACCAGGACTCAAACCCAGGTCTAGTGACTGTCAAACCAACGCCTTAACCATTACGCCAAGAGGTCTGAAAAAAAAACACATAAACCAACTGGCCCTACTGGCTAACAGAACTTGTTTTCCCAGTGTTATTTATTTAGTTATTTAACCTTCAGTTAACTAGGCAAGTGAGTTAAGAACAAATTCTTATTTACAATGACAATCTACCCTGGCCAAAGCCTAATCCGGACGATACTGGGACAATTGTGCGCCGCCCTACAGGACTCCCAATCACGACCGGTTGTGATACAGCCTGGAATCTAACCAGGGTCTGTAGTGACGCCTCTATCACTGAGCACGGTGCATTACACCGCTGCTCCACTCTGGAGCCCTAGTTATGAAGATGAGACGTTAATGAAGCAATGCAGACCAAATTGAAGTATCTTTGAGCTTTGTTTGTGTGTTCTACAGTCTTGTAAAAAGACTACATCAGATCATCTTCAAACTGTCACTGTGAAGCTAACTTTCATCAAGGTTTTACATGGTCTTTAATTGGTTTCTCTCTTTTCATTGTCAGTATCTTTTTTTTGCGTTATGATTTCCGTAACATCTGATTGTGGATGTGATGGATATCGATGTATAATATCTTAACCCTAGAAGCTTGTGCTTTCACCATATTGTGTGTGCTTGTTCTAAGATGAATTCTATCCTTTGCAGAAGCAATTGTTGATATCTTTGAAATGACATGTTCTAGCAAGGATTCTCTTGGAAAAGTTAGGCTGAAATGCATTTCTGATGCATGGCAGTAGTATTGTTTGCGTAGAAAGATGAGAAGGTTGTTGAAAAACAATCTGTGACTAGTCCTGGAATGTCTTTTATAAATGAAAGCCCTCCAAAATATACTGACTTCATCAAGTGTTCAGAAAAGTGGATTGGCAGTATAGGCACATGCATATGGTCTAATTTGCAAATGTTGATATAATATTTCAGAACAATAGTAATTCAACAAAATATTATATTTGTGTCTACATTCAACTGGTAAATGTCCATTTGTATATATACAGTGCCCCCAGAAAGTATTCAGACCCCTTAACCTTTTCCACATTTTGTTATGTTACAGCCTTATTCTAAAATGGATTAAAGTTTAAAAATCCTCAGCAATCTACAATCTACATCATACATTTTTGCAAATTTATTACAAACAAAAACAGAAATACCTTACGTATTTAAGGTAAGTATTTGCTAGGACCCTTTGCTAGGAGACTTGAAATTGAGCTCAGGTGCATCCTCTTTCCATTGATCATCCTTGAGCTGTTTCTACAACTTGGAGTCCAACTGTGGTAAATTAAATTGATTGGACATGATTTGGAAAGGCACATACCTGTCTATATAAGGTCCCACTGTTGACAGTGCATGTCAGAGCAATAACCAAGCCATGAGGTCGAAGGAATTGTCTGTAGAGCTCAGAGACAGGATTGTGTCATGGTATAGATCTGGGGAAGTGTACCAAAACATTTCTGCAGCATTGAAGGTCCCAAAGAACACAGTGGCCTTCATTGTTCTTAAATGGAAGAAGTTTGAGGCCACCAAGAGACTCTTCCTCGAGCTGGTCGCTCAAACAAACTGAGCAATCGGGGAAGAAGGGACTTGGTCAGGGAGGTGACCAAGAACCCGACGGTCACTCTGACAGAGCTCCAGAATTAAAGTTGACATTTTTCTGAACCTGGCCTCTGTCTGGGGTGTAAAGGTAACTTTTGAAAATAAGCTACAATTCATGACATCTCCAATGTAATTATATGCAAACAGTGAAAGTTTCATTGCAAACAAGACTGGTTTGGTAGAGGAGAAATCTGGTATGATGAAAGCATATGGCATATCGCTCTGTCCATTCTTCCCTGAAACTTATATTTCTATAAGTCTATATTTTGGGACGATTTTCTCCTGCAAGCAAGCTGATTGGTTTGAGCTAATAAAAAGTAGGGTAGGCTACCATCAACACTACTATCAGCGTACAGAGAAATAGACATAGGCTACAAAACTATTTTACTAGAGGCATTGGTTATTTTTATCTAAATTATGATATTGAATTGTAACTTACACAACTTAGCAGATGTGTTAAAAATGGATTTCAACATTTTTTTTTACATTGTTTTTATTTCACCTTTATTTAACCAGGTAGGCTAGTTGAGAACAAGTTCTCATTTGCAACTGCGACCTGGCCAAGATAAAGCAAAGCAGTTCGACACATGCAACAACACAGAGTTACACATGGAATAAACAAACATACAATGAATAATACAGTGGAAAAATCTATATAGGATAGGATAAGAGAGGTAAGGTAATAAATAGGCCATGGTGGAAAAGTAATTACAATATAGCAATTAAACACTGGAATGGTAGGATGTGCAGAAGAAGAAGTAGAGATACTGGGGTGCAAAGGAGCAAGATAAATAAATAAATACAGTATGGGGATGAGGTAGATTGGATGGGCTATTTACAGATGAGCTATGTACAGGTGCAGTGATCTGTGAGCTGCTCTGACAGCTGGTGCTTAAAGCTAGTGAGGGAGATATGAGTCTCCAGCTTCAGAGATTTTTGCAGTTCGTTCCAGTCATTGGCAGCAGAGAACTGGAAGGAGAGGCGCCCAAAGGAAGAATTGGCTTTGGGGGTGAGCAGTGAGATATACCTGCTGGAGCACGTGCTACGGGTGGGTGCTGCTATGGTGACAAGTGAGCTGAGATAAGGCTGGGCTTTACCTAGCAGAGACTTGTAGATGACCTGGAGCCAGTGGGTTTGGCGATGAGTATGAAGCGAGAGCCAGCCAACGAGATCATACAGGTCGCAGTGGTGGGTAGTATATGGGGCTTTGGTGACAAAACGGATGGCACTGTGATAGACTGCATCCAATTTGTTGAGTAGAGTGTTGGAGCCTATTTTGTAAATGACATCACCAAAGTCAAGGATAGGTAGGATGGTCAGTTTTATAAGGGTATGTTTGGCAGCATGAGTGAAGGATGCTTTGTTGCGAAATAGGAATCTGATTCTAGATTTAATTTTGGATTGGAGATGTTTAATGTGAGTCTGGAAGGAGAGTTTACAGTCTAGCCAGACACCTAGGTATTTGTGTCCTAGGTCAAATAGTGTCGGTCTACGATAGTGTTTCACAGTATTACTTACCCGCCAGTGTTGTGATTGGCTGTAAAATCTGCCTATTGATTTCTGCCAAAAGAGCAACATCGGTTGTCAAAATGGGAAAGCGGTTCCACTTTGTGGCTTTGGTATATATCTCTTTGCAATTTCCTGGTTGCTAAATTTCAGTTTATGTGAGAAAACAAACACTGAATTGTGTGGGGAATCATTGTACCATCTAAAATCGCGGTGAAATATATTTTCAATAACAAAAAGTATTGTTTTTACAGCTGTTTGAAGCAGGTGGACCAAAACTGAAAGTAAAAGGCTCAACTCGCGCTTGCCAACAGATGCCGCTCCGCTGGGAGAAATCAATAAGGTCAATATCACAACACTGGTGAGTTAGTAATAATGTGAAACACTATCATTACACTATTACCAGAGATATATTATAGACATTTTCTGAAATTACAAGGCAAAAATTCCAAAAAATACTACATCCTTTAAGGTAGGCTTGATTGAGCTATCCTGTTACAATGGAACTAATAGAATATTTGCAAAAGGGCAAACCCCATCCATCTGGCAGGGTAAAGAAAACTGTAAAAGTATTTGAAAGATTTTAATTAGTATTTGAACCCAGGTCTAGCAGAGACCCAGAGGAGGACATCCCATCTGCTCCCTGCCTCAAATATTCCTTCAGAGGAGCCACATATCTGTATTAGTCCAAACATCATTGGAAACCTGACCAGACCACTGGGGGAGGGGCCAAAAACATTCGCTAACAGCCTCCTTATTGTTTGGCTTTGTGACATCATTGTCCAGCGGACCCCGCTCAGCGCTTCCTGAGGATGTGCGTCGATGGCTTGAGAGAACAGTGCCAGTGTCGCAAGTGTTTTCCAATCAGCTTTCTCTACAGGACAAGCCTGTAAGTTTCTCTGAGACGCTGTGGCGAAGGCTGAGAAGGAGGGCTTCTCAAATGGCACCCGATTCCCTATATAGTGCACTACTTTTGACCAGGGCCATGGACCTGAGCCCAAATGGAACAAATGGTCAAACACAGGGCCATATTTCATCCACACCGTTACCCCAGCCCAGAATAATGTGGGGCTCCCTCCACTATAACTCAGAGATGGCCGGGTGGTGTGGTAGTGTGACAGGGAAACTATCCGGTCCCCTCTGTCCCGAGCCCAGCCCACTGTGTCCGCTATCTCTGTCTCAATCCTCTCTTTGCCTGTCTGTCTCTGTCTGTCTGTTTCTCAGCCTTGTATTAAACAAATGGTAGGGACCCTGGCTGGAAAATGTGTACTACGTCCATCAAATCAAACTTTATTTGTCACATGCGCCAAATACAACAAGTATTTGCCCTTAACCAACAGTGTAGTTCAAGAAGAGTTAAGAAAATATTTACAAAATGAACTAAAGTAAAAAATAATAAAAAGTAACACAATAACAAGGCTATATACAGGGGGTACCGGTACCGAGTCAGTGTGCAGGGGTACAGGTTAGAGGTGAAGTGACTATGCATAGATAATAAACAACGAGTAGCAGCAGTGTACAAAACAAATGTAGTGGGGGGGGGGGGGGGGGGGTCAATGTAATAGTCCAATGACCATTTGATTAATTGTTCAGCAGTCTTATGGCTTGGGGGTAGAAGATGTTAAGGAACCTTTTGGTCCAAGACTTGGCGCTCCAGTACTGCTTGCCGTGCGGTAGCAGAGAAAACAGTCTATGACCTGGGTGACCGGAGTCTCTGCGAATTCTATGGTCTTTCCTCTGACACCGCCTATTATATAGGTCCTGGATTGCAGGAATCTTGGCCCCAGTGATGTACTGGGCCGTACGCACTACCCTCTGTAGCGTCTTACGGTCATATGCCAAGCAGTTGCCATACCTGGTGGTGATGCAAATGGTCAGGATGCTCTTGATGGTGCAGCTGTATAACTTTTTGAGGATCTGGGGACCCATGCCAAATCTTTCCAGTCTCCTGAGGGGGAAAAGATGTTGTGCCCTCTTGGTGTGTCTGGGCAATGATAGATCGTTGGTGATGTAGACACCAAGGAACTTAGAACTCTCGACCCGCTCCACTACAGCCCTGTTGATGTTAATGGGGGCCTGTCCAGCCCGCCTTTTCCTGTAGTCCACGATCAGCTCCTTTGTCTTTCTCACATTGAGGGAGAGGTTTCACCACACTGCCTGTTCTCTGACCTCCTCCCTATAGGCTGTCTCATCGTTGTCAGCAAACTTAATGGTGGTGTTGGAGTCGTGTTTGGCCACACACTAGTGGGCGTACAGGAGGGGACTACACACCCCTGAGGGGCCCCAGTGTTGAGGAGCAGCATGGGAGATGTGTTTGTTGCAGAGGTGTTTCGTCCCAGGGTCATTAGCTTAGTGATGAGCTTTGTGGGCACTAGGATGTTGAATGCTGCACTGTAGTCAATGAACACCATTCTCACACAGGTGTTCCTTTTGTCCAGGTGGGAAAGGGCAGTGTGGAGTGGGATTGATATTGCATCATCTGTGGATCTGTTGGGGAGGTATGTGAACTGGAGTGGGTCTAGGGTATCTGGGAGGGTGCTGTTGATATGAGCCATGACAGAGCCTTTCAAACAACTTCATGGCTACTGACGTGAGTGCTACCGGGCAGGTTACTTTTGCTTCCTTGGGCACAGGGACTATGGTGGTCTACTTGAAACATGTAGGTATTACACACTCAGTCAGTGGAGACACTTACCAGTTGGTCCGCACATGCTTTGATTACGCGTCCTGGTAATCCATCTGGCCCCGCGGCTTTGTCAATGTTTAGTTTACCCTCTTTGGGCTAGGGAGCGGTATTTTGACGTCCAGTAAACTGCCTGCTACTCAGGACCAGAAGCTAGGATATGCATATAATTGGTAGATTTGGATAGAAAACACTCTAAAGTTTCTAAAAACTGTTAAAATAATGTCTGTGAGTATAACAGAACTGAAATGGCAGGCGAAACCCCGAGGACAAACCACCCCCCCCAAAAAAAATAATTCGGCATAACACTGATTTCAATGGCTGGCACTTTTATTATAGGGTGAAATCCTCCCTGATTGCAGTTCCTAGGGCTTCCACTAGATGTAAACAGTCTTTAGAAAGAGTTTCAGGCTGGTTTTTGGAAAAATTAGTGAGAAGGAAAGTGCGTTCTTTGTTATTTATCTCCGGTAAAGACAATAACGATTCTCCGTCTTAAATTTTATTGTTTATTTGCGTATTAGGGTACCTAAGGTTTGATTATAAACGTTGATTGACTTGTTTGGATACGTTTATTGGTAACGTTTGGGATTCATTTTGTATGCATTTTGAAGGAGGGAAATCGGTGGATTATTGACTGAAGCGCACCAGCTAAAATGATTTTTTATGGATATAAAGAAGGACATTATCGAACGAAGGGACCATTTGTAATGTAACTGAGTCCTTTTGGAGAGCCAACAGAAGAAGAGCTTCAAAGGTAAGGCATATCTTATATCGCTATTTCTGACTTTTGTGTCGCAACTGCCTGGTTGAAATATGATTTGTCATGCATTTGTATGCGGGGCGCTGTCCTCAAATAATCGCATGGTGTGCTTTCGCCGTAAAGCCTTTTTGAAATCTGACACCGTGGCTGGATTAACAAGAAGTTACGCTTTATTTTGATGTATAACACATATATTTTCAAGAAATATTTGAATTTAGTATTTTTGAATTTGGCGCTCTGCAATTTCACAGGATGTTGGCCAGGTGGGACGCTACCGTCCCACGTATCCGTAAGAAGTTAGTAGAGGTCGACCGATTATGATTTTTTAATTATTGAAGGACCAAAAAAAGCCGATACCGATTAATCAGTCGATTTTTATAAAAATGTGTAATAATGACAATTAAAACAATACTGAATGAACACCTTTATTTTAACTTAATACAATACATAAATAAAATAAATGTAGTCTCAAATAAATAATGAAACCAGTTCAATTTGCTTTAAATAATGCAAAAACAGTGTTAGAGACAAAGGAAAAGTGCAATATGTGCCATGTAACAAAGCTAGCTCGAAATGTGTGAAGACCATTTCTTCGTAACAAAGAGTAATTAATTTGCCAGAATTTTACATAATTATTGCATAACATTGAAGGTTGTGCAATGTAACAGCAATATTTAGACTTATGGATGTCACCCGTTCGATAAAATACGGAACGGTTCAGTATTTCACTGAAAGAATAAACATTTTGTTTTCGAAATGATAGTTTCTGGATTTGACCATATTAATGACCTAAGGCTCGTATTTCTGTGTGTTTATTATAATTAAGTCTATGATTTGATATTTGATAGAGCAGTCTGACTGAGCGGTGGTAGGCAGCAGCTTGCTCGTAAGCATTCATTAAACAGCACTTTCCTGCGTTTGCCAGCAGCTCTTCGCAATGCTTTTAGTACAGCTCTGTTTATGACTTCAAGCCTATCAACTCCCGAGATTAGGCTGGCAATATTATAGAACATAAGAACATCCAATAGTCAAAGGTATACGAAATACAAATGGTATAGGGAGAAATAGTCCTATAATTCCTATAATAACTACAACCTAAAACTTCTTAACTGGGAATATTGAAGACTCATGTTAAAAGGAACCACCAGCTTTCATATGTTCTGAGCAAGGAACTTTTAAACGTTAGCTTTTTTACATGGTACATATTACACTTTTAATTTCTTCTCTAACACTGTGTTTTTGCATGTTTCATTATTTATGAGACTAAATTGACTTTTATTAATGTATTAATTTAAAATAAGTGTTCATTCGGTATTGTTGTAATTGTCATTAATTACAAATATATATATAAAAATCGGTGGATTAATCGGTATCGGCTATTTTTGGTCCTCCAATAATCGGTATCGGCGTTGAAAAATCATAAATGATACACCCCACTCCAGTTTTAAAACGAAACATGTAAAAGCATTGGCAGAATCTCATTGTTCCAAAATACATTGCCAATGCAAGCATATGATAACATTTACAGTGTAAAATACTCCTTGGAACGTATTGAAAAGCCTCTGTCTGAAACATTAGCAGGTTTAAGACCCTGATATACAGTTCTCTGCAGTTCCCAAAATAATCGCATCAAGTATGACTAACTCTCCAGCACTATATCCAAGGAGATGTTGTTTTGTTTTTTGACACATAGAAATATTATTATGGACGTTGACTTAAATGGAGATGTTCCATTCTAGTAATTATATTCCTGTTTTTGACCCTGTCCACTGCTCAGCTTGTCTTTACATGGTCATTAGTTCTCATCAATGTTCTGGGGCAACCTTGAGATGACAGAGGCATGGTTTATCAGACAGAACCACTGTGATCAAAGGATTAACACACTACAGTACACTAACCCGCTGCTAATCAGGTATGGACAGACTTGGCAGGCAGCTGGACACTCAGTCTTCAGTGAAGGGGGTAAGAAAGGAGAAAGAATCAAAACAACTTCTGAGACAAAATGTCCAGAACTCAAAATTAATGACTGATATCACGACATGACTGATGTCATACTCTTTGATAAGGCAATATCTGCGTCAGCTGCTATTTTATGAACTACTCAATAACATCATACAGAACGAGTGCAGGTCAACAGACCAAAAAGTGGTGGTGGGGGGGGGGGGGTCTCTCTGGCTAACTGACTTATTGCTGTATGGCTCTTTGAGATAAGTGATGGAAACTGAATTGGTACAGTATGAGTCACTTAGCCAGGCTACATCCATGCAACGCCTTTGGAAAGTTGTGGTTGTGCTGACCAGCCGTTTCCTTTCCTCTCCTCTAGTACTGCCGGAATTAATGAGCCACTTCCCTCTTTACCCCCGTCTCCCGGGGGCATCTAACGGGCCTTACTTTCTCACACCAACCCTGCCAAAGGAGGGTATGTGTCAAAGCACACACTCACACACACTCTCTCGCTCAAGCACACGCACACACTGAACTCAAACCCCAGAGACAAACTTGTTTAGGTGCATCTCAAGGAGTTTCTCCCTCTCTATTTACACGGTGAGCGTCTGTTCTGTTCTCTTTCAAAAACGTCAGTGATGTTACCAAAAGATAACAAAGTGTCAATCTAAGAATGCCAGAGAAATAAGATTGTAATAACATTATTACAAACGTAACTGAAGAAGTCACAATTAACCTCTCACACTGCCTGTTGTTTGAGTATATGTTCTCTGTCTAGACAATGCATTTTAGTCTACTGCTTCATTTTAGGTGGCAGATAGCCTAGTGGTTAGAGCGTTGGGCAAGTAACCAAAAGGTTGCTGGATCGAGTCCCTGAGCTGACAAGGTAAAAATCTGTCATTCTGCCCCTGAACAAGGAAGTTAACCCACTGTTCCCCGGTAGGCTGTCATTGTAAATAAAATGTGTTCTTAACTGACTTGCCTAGTTAAATAAAAATCTGTTGTGAATCAATGATCACTTATAATGGCGCCGGACGGGATGGCTGCAGTTTTATGGGTGCTATTTTGTTCGTTTTTTCGCGTTGTTTGTAACTTATTTTGTACATAAAGTTGCTGCTAAAGTTACTTATGACCAAAAAGAGCATCTGGACATCAGAACAGCGATTACTCACCTTAATGAGTCCAACACAAAGGATATACTTGCTTTCCGGAGACAAGGCCAAAATCCCCGTCATTTGCGTGAGAAAAAGGCGGAGACACAGAGGGAGAAGGTCGAGGGTGGCTTGTGAGGATTCGGAGGCGAGTGAGAAAATCTCCACTAACATTGGTTCTATTGGCCAACGTGCAATCACTGGAAAACAAACTCGATGCTCTACGGTCGAGATTATCCTACCAACGGGACATAAAAAACGGTAATATCTTATGTTTCACAGAGCTGTGGCTGAACGATGACACGGATAATATAGAGCTGGTTCGGTTTTCCTTGCTTCGGCAGGACAGAGCAGCTATGTCTGGTAAGACGAGGGGCAGGGTTATGTCTACTTGTCAATAACTGCTGGTGCGCGATGTATAATATTAAAGAAGTCTTGAGGTATTGCTCGCCTGAGGTAGAGTACCTCATGATAAGCTGTAGACCACACTATCTACCAAGACAGTTCTCATATATATTGTGCGTAGCCTTCTATTTACCACCACAAACAGTTGCTGGCATTAAGACCGCACTCAACGAGCTGTGTAAGGCCATAAGCAAACAAGAAAATGCTCATCCAGAAGCAGTGCTCCTAGTGGCCGTGTACTTTAATGCAGGCAAACTTAAATCTGTTTCACCTAAGTTTTACCACCATGTCACATGTGCAACCAAAAAACTCTAGACCACCTTTACTCCACACACAGAGACACATACAAAGCTTTCCCTCGCCCTCCATTTGGTAAATCTGACCATAATTATATTCTCCTGATTCCTGCTTACAAGCAAAAACTAAACTAAAGCAGGAAGTAACAGTGACTGGCTCAATATGGAAGTGGTTAGATGACGCGGATGCTACGCAACATGACTGCGCTCCCGAGTGGAGCAGCGGTCTAAGGCACTGCATCTCAGTGTTAGAGGCGTCACTACAGACGCCCTGGTTTGATTCCAGACAGTATCGCAACCGGCTGTGTTTGGGAGTCCCATAGGGTGGTGCACAGCATCAGCATCGTCCGGGTTTGGCCGGTGTAGGCTGTCATTGTAACTACGAATTTGTTATTAACTAACTTGCCCAGTTATATAAAAGGTTAAAAAAAGAAATACATTTTGCTAGCACAGACCGGAATATGTTCTGTGATTCAGCCAATGGCATTGATGAGTATACCACCTCAGTCACCGGCTTCATCAATAAGTGCATCTACGACGTCGTCCCCACAGTGACCGTACGTACAGTTAAAGTCGGAAGTTTACATACACTTAGGTTGGAGTCATTAAAACTCGTTTTTCAACCACTCCACAAATTTCTTTTTAACAAACTATAGTTTTGGCAAGTCAGTTAGGGCATCTACTTTGTGCATGACAAGTCATTTGTCCAATAATTGTTTACAGACAGATTATTTCACTTATAATTTACTGTATCACAATTCCAGTGGGTCAGAAGTTTACATACACTAAGTTGACTGTGCCTTTAAACAGCTTGGGAAATTCCAGAAAAGGATGTCATGGCTTTAGAAGCTTCTGATAGGCTAATTGACATCATTTAGGTCAATTGGACGTGTACCTGTGGATGTGTTTCAAGGCCTACCTTCAAACTCAGTGCCTCTTTGCTTGACATCATGGGAAAATCAAAAGAAATCAGCCAAGACCTCAGCAAAAAAAATCGACATAAAAATCGACATCGACATAACCTGAAATGCTGCTCAGCAATGAAGAAGCCAATGCTTCAAAACCGCCATAAAAAAAGCCAGACTACGGTTTGCAACTGCACATGGGGACAAAGATTGTACTTTTTGGAGAAATGTCCTCTGGTAATGATGAAACAAAAATATAAATTTTGGCCATAATGACCATTGTTATGTTTGGAGGAAAAAGGGGGAGGCAAGCCGAAGAACACCATCCCAACCGTGAAGCACAATCTGTCACTTCAGGGGAGAATGACAACGGTATGTAAGTTGGCAGATAAAGTGGTTGCATTCAAAGCAAAACGGGAACTGTGGAGACGGTGAGTGGATAGGGGCATATTTGATGTGTTCCAAACATTAGCAGGGATTTTGGGAGAGACTGAGACTGGGCCGTCTTTCTCCCAGCTGGTGCGCAATCACCTAGCTTCACTGTCAACGGAGCTTGAGCGTTACTTCCCAACCGCCAACGACCCACAAAGTGCGAAGGAATGGATCTGTGACCCATTTGTGAATGTTCCAGGTGAATCGTCCATCTCCATGCAGGAAGATCAACTCCTTGTGGTTGCAAATGACGGTGGCCTTAAAAGTATGTTTGAGATAACGTAATCTCTGCCGACCTTCTGGTTTTCAATCAAGGCTGAATATCCTGAGAGAGCCACAAAAGCACTTAAAACGTTGCTTCCATTTCCAACATCCTGTCTCTGCAAAGCAGTGACGGCAACAAAAACGAAATTACAGAGTAGACTGGACACAAGGAACATGTCACTGTCTAACAATCAACCGTCTTGTTGCTGGGAAACAAACAGCGACATGGTGAGTTGCAATGTCTTTATTATATGGTCATCAAAATATGCACTTTATGTTTTTATAATATCACAGTAGACCTACTTGAACTAAAGTCTGGGAAAATATTGTCTATATGAGACCTGTCCGTGGTGCAAAAAATGTTGGGGACCGCTGCTCTAGAGGACACCAAGGGAGAAAGAAGAAAGATATTGGCTGGCTTTCAACACCCCCTCTACTCCATTCGAATGCTTTTCGTTTCATATGGCCTAGTACATCTGCATGCATAATTTTCCATTTATACACAATCACAATAGGGCTTTGGTTTTCTCATTGGTGATTTTACAAGCCGATCTTAAAACGTATTGTGTGGACTGGTCACCACTCAGTTATAGAGGTTATTATTACTAATATTATAAAATCACTAGACTCATTACATAGGTATGCTACATTTGGCCTTCATTATCAGTGTTTTCCAGGAAGCAGACCTTACTTTTCTCCATGTAATCCAAGATAAGTGACGCCTGGCAAAACTCTCTTCCTCTTTGCTTTCCTTCAACCGCACTCCTCTCTCCCTAAAGGTTATATTGAGTTCTCCTCCTAGGTGACAAAAAACAGACCCAGTAAGTGGGAATAAGTGGTAGAGTCAAGTTTTCATACAGCATCACAGAATGATCCATGGGCTAGACAATCTGAAATGTCAGAATGAAGTGAAACAAGTCATTACCCTGTTAATTCTTTGTGCAATACTCATCATGGTCCTAAAGTTGCATATAGGTATCACCATCTTGCTATGTTTTTGTTTACTCACAAGAGGACAAGAAATACAAACGGACCTGATGGTCCTCCCTGCAGTGGTAGACTGAACTAAGTAGTGAGGCCGACTAATATGAACGCATTAAAATGTAGTAGCCTATGCTATCTTAGTTAGTTGACCATGAGCATCCATCCCATCAGTTGTTGACCTTGTCCCCTTGCGCCTGTTATCATCGCCATAGGTCATTTCCCTGAGATTTTACACTTCAGCACTCGCAGGTTCTCCCCCGGTCTGTCAACACAGTCAGTGTCAGTCACATGCTCATCGCCTACAGCTCAAATCTGTAAGTAAATGTCTCTATTGTCGTTAAATTGACACTATTAATCCACCAGCATAACTCTATTGTAGAACGAAACGCTTTAAAACATTTAAACGTTTTTAAAAGTTCGACGAAATGGGACAAATGTGTAGCGATGAGAATAGTGATGATTGGTTGTTGTTGTAAATGTGGAAGCACATGTGAATGAGAAGACGTTGCAGGTGCGACAAAACATCAAAGCTATCCGCCTGTATTTGACATACCAACCATATCCCATGGCTGGGTCATTGCTATTCTCACTGCCATTTGTTGTTAGTTACAAATGTTTCAAATATAACTGCCCTGTGAAGATAGCAAGATTGAAGGCGTTCGTGCTCGCTGGGTTAAACGCGGTCATGTTAAACTTTAGGAAAAACATATAACATTTGCTAGAAAACTATCTTGTACAGAGAGCCACAATGTCTGTTATTCTAATCTTCAGCAAGCTATTGATAGCTGGCTATATTGTAAACTGGCGAAATTTTGCTAAATGTTCAGTATAGGTTGCTAGGTATGTCTGAAGCGCCTTTGCAGATACTGCTTTCAGCGAGGCTAGCTAGCACTCAATATATGGAAGTTGAAAAATACATCTGTAAATGGTCATTTCGTTCGTGGTCCCCGGTGCTCAGTCATCCATTCCCCAATTGTATCATATCTTTTACATCCCGTTTTATTATCGGCACACAGTGAGCTAACTACAGATCAAATGCTAGCAAATGCAGCAGATATGAAGATCACCAGCCAGCCAGACTGAGGTTGCAAATCGAGGCATCCTTAGCAGATGCTCCTCTGCTCTGTTTTACTTCATGCCAACGGCATTCTTCAACCTTCTCTCCCTCTGCCGAATATGTATCCAGCGGACACAGTTAAATATTACTCGATACCATATACAATTAGTCGTTTTCTTGTATTACATTTCACACACATAGGCTACGGCTATCATCACCCTGAGAATAAGCATGTATAGACTTTTTTATTTATTTTTTATTTACCTTGGAGATGCGTAGGGTCGCGTTGCCGTGTCGTACTAGTTCCCTGCGCTCAGCATCTACCGCTGAGAGAGCTCTGTCCTGTAGGAGAGAGCTCTGTCCAGCATGCCTATTCGGGGGGGCGGCACCTGCAGGGGCGCAGGAGCAGACAGTTCCCAGCGCCCTATTAGCAGGCAAGGAATATATTTTCACCAGTCGTGCTGCTGGATGTTTTTTGTGTTCTAAGGTTGGGACAGATTTTTTTTCACTTTTCAATTAGCCTAGCTAACTAATTTAGATCATGATAGTAGCCTTAGCTAACAGTTAGGTAAGTAACTTTTATTTTGCCCTTATTTAACAATGGTAAATCAACATCTAACGAACTCCATGCCATTGGGAAACTAATAGGTAAAACACAAGGTAATAAAACCTTGCAATTAAAGGTGTACTATGCAGAAGTCACTCCACCATTTCCTGGTTGCTAATTTTGAATAGTTTGCTTAATTTCAGTTTCTGACAAAACAAACAAATATAGTGTAGAGAGACCCATTGTCAAATGTAAACCGCTTAGAAATCTATTTTGCAAAACCACAAGTATTATATTTTCAGCTGTTTGAAGCCGATGTAAAAAAACGAAAGTAAAAGACTCAAAAACAAAATGTAAGAACGGGAAGCATAGAAATAATGCACATAGAACAGATATTCTGCTTCTTAGACTGCTTTCAATGAGAATGACAGATCTATAACTGACGTGAATTTAACACACAAACACACACACAGAGAAATACAGTAGGAGTACACCAGCAATCGCGCATCCATACACACATACCTGAATGTTTTCATTGCAGAATGTTCACAGATGGAGAGTTGTTCTCTTTTTTCCACCACATAGAAGAACAGAGAAACCAAAAGACCCCCATAATATTGACACAGATGTTGCAAATAACTGAATCCCCCAAAACTGAGGGAGGGAACTGGCATTTTCTGTCTGCCTCAACCTGTGTATTCCCACAACAGAAAGAATTCCAGTAGTAGGCTATAACGTCTGTGATTCACCCATTCTAACGTTTCAATATAGGTCTATTGCCTAATTTATTTGTAATGGCCCTTCTGCCTGCTGTTACTATGCTCCCTTGGTGATTGACCCAACTATATGCTCATGTTTACAGAGCCAGCGTCCCAAATGGCACCCTATTAGAGCCCTATTGGCCCTGGTCAAAAGTAGTTGAGTAGTTGCAATTGCTAATTAGCACTAGCACAATGATGGGAAGTTTATGGTAACTGCTAGCATGCTAGTAGCATTGACTTCAGGGACTACCTCTAACTTCCTTCATACTGGATGCAGACAAATAAAAATGGTATCCAAGAGTTCATCTGACTCTGGGGAAATAAAAAACTGCTTCATTACCAAAATCCCAAAGTATTCCTTTAACTTCAATTGACTTATCTGCTTCCTGTAACCTAGCCATTGTTTGAGTCTGTGGCCAGCAGCCCATAGTCATCTCCTGTGGGCCATTATATATGTAAGAACAACATTAATACGGCAAGTCATAGTGTGCATGTCCAGTATGTGTGTGACAAGGGACCCACCATGGTCTCTATTGTATGTGTATGTATGTGCAATAAAACCCTTATAAATAATTACCGTAGGTCTATACCACAGCTGTATAGATAGAACCTTTGGCTGACATGTAGACTTTGCTGAGACCTGTCCCTCTGAATTGGAGGAGAGAAGTTGGAGATACAAGCTGAACAGAGGAGAGGAGAGAGAGGCTAATCTTATCCACCACCCGGCTCTAGCAATTGAGCTTGGGAATGAGGTTATGGGATTTAAGATTATCAAATCATAATGTCCTCTATATTAGCAATTCCAGTACATAAGCTTATATAATACAAAACAAGATATATAAATTATGAGTTTGACAGTGTCACTGAAGTTCCTTGGTTTGTTTTTGAACCAATCTGTTACTCATTGTTCAGGCTATGTCTTTGCCTTGCTGTCTTCATATCTGCACTCAATTTTCTTGCTCACTTTGTTTCATGTTGTAATAACTATATGTTCTTAAGATGCGATGCACTGTAATATGCAACAAGCTGGATTCAGATGGTGATGTAATGCCAGGCCTTTCTTTGTGCTCGATGCTGAGTTCTGGCGTGCATCCCAAATGGCATTTGAACCTCACATTTTTGGGGGGGCAGAAATGCCTTCTGGAACATGTGGATTTCACGTGCCTTAATAACAAACTTGTATGCAATCTGTAAATACGAATCAAATGGTTAAATTACGGGCCTAGTTGTTTCAGCCACGGGAAAAGACAGGAACCTTTCACGCTAGCCATGATTGACTGACATAATGAATGGGCTGGACATGTCAAGAGTTGAGTTTGGATTGGTCTGCCATGTAGCACTCTTCTGTCTATAGCATGAGCTGGTCAGTATGTGTTGGTAATGATTTCTAACACAGCCTTTTTGAAAGATATCACGTAGTAGATCTGCTAAAGTGTTACTCTCTTCTCTCTGAAGGACCGAATTTTGAAATCAGTGGAATGCCCGATGGAATTAAAGAAAGATAGAAAGTATAGAAAGTATGCCGTTTGATTGAAAATATGCAGAGGGTGTCAAAAACTGAACACACAGAAGGCTGTTGTATAAAACATCTGTTTCCTGATTACATCTTCAAACTAAGGGCAACCATGGCATTTGTGACATGTATGGTTTAAGATTGTCTAGCTAGCTACATTTTCAGATATTTTACGTTTCACATTTTGTCATGAAGTTGTTTTCATTTCAATTAGTGTATTGTTCGCTAGCTAGCTAATGTTAGCTGGCTGGCTCGCTAGCTACCGTTACGTGTATGATATGTGTAGTAATATTATTTAAATCTCAGAGCCATTTGCATTGCTAGTTATGGCCTAATATTAGCTAGCTTAGCTAACATTGAACCTGCTTGGTTAGCTACTAGCAGATTCATGCAGGGTAGTAACATTATGAGTTGGGATTATGGTTCATTGTTTAGCTAGCTAGCTAGTTACATGTCTAAACAAAATACTAAACTTTTCAAGTAACCATTACACTACACCTTCTGTATCCTTTGCGTGTGACAAATAAGCTTAGAATGTATTTGACATATTATGTGTTTACTAGAGACGGTAATGTGAAGAACATGACCTGCACCAAAGTCCAATTAGGATATAATGTTAGGCCAACTAGACCGTATCCCAAGTTTTTTTTAAATTGTCACACAAAGCTATTTTCTGTATTTGGCTCATAATTATTTGTAAACAATGATCTTGTAGTGAGGTCATTTTCCTGTAATAAATGAGCTGAAGTGAAGACGTTGTCAGCTATATGATATGGTCATTATTTGAACAAGTTAGAAACAGACCAAAACATAGCTTAGAAAGTTGCTTTTAGTTGCCTGGTTTGCTAGATTGACATATACTAAATTCATTTTTAAACGTGTGGGTTTATTGGTGTTAAAATACACTAGTTATGCTATTTTTGGACTACCAGGCTGCTGATGTCATGCACCCTGAAGTTTTTGTGTTTATACTATTTCATAATGACAGCATCAGTCAAGTTTGATGTCGGACGACAATAGAATGTTCATGATGTCACTGCGACAACTGTCAATAAATGTAGAATAAACCAGCCTTAAGTCTTGAAATATTTGGTTGTTTAGTATATGACCTCACATGTGAATCCTTAAACAGATGGGTGGGGCTAAGGCTTAAGAGGGTGTAAACGATGTACACGAAGAAGAGCTCTCCAGAAGATGTACAAAACATTCAAGGGCCTCAAAAGTGAGGTTACAAGTTTATGAACTTTCAAAGAAGAATTACTTTTCCATTGTTCCTCAACTGTAGTGTATGATATACCATTTTCTAACTCTGAGTCTCTACTTTTATCCAATGTAAAAAATACAAGTTCAAATTTTGCTACATGAGACCAGATTAAGCCGGTCGATCACATATTATCTTTAACATAGCGTAGCTCAGTGCCACCTGGCAAGCATGTTTATCCTCTCTCTCCGTGATCTGCCTCGTTCAGTTCTAGACCCGTATTCATAAAGCATCTCATAGTAGCAGTGCTGATCTAGGATCAGGTTCCCCCTGTCCGTATAATCTTATTATGATCTCAAAGATCCTAGATCAGCTGTTATGATAGGGGGGAGGTTAGTGTTAGGCCATAGACAAACACACTATCCAGGTTACACTTCCACACTCCATTCCCCCAGGGTGCAGCAGCAACCTTGCCCAAGTGCTGCCAATTAGGGTGATCAGTCAGAGTGCCAGCTTGGAGAGCCATGAGGCTGCTGGTTGATTTGGTGGTCTTAAGGCCTTTCATTTGGTTTGAGTCTTTAGTTTGGGTATGCCTGTTTTGTAGGTTTCCATTTTGTATGTTTATTTTTGTCACCATCTGAACAACTACTAATCCGCTTGGGCTCACCGACCCAAAGGCATCAAGACAGAGCTGGTCCTGGACCTAAGGTAAGGTTTCTGTCTCTCTGGGCACATGTGCATTCAACGCGGTCCTCAAATGCTGATTTCTCACAAAACTGCACACATTCATTCAGGTTACAGACCAAGATGACAGAAATCTGTAAGTCATTGAGAGAGGACATCAGTTCTGTATTTGAATCCATGATAACAATGACGGAGAAATCAGATTATCTCGAGGGACAATCAAGGCAGAAAAAAATGGTTGTGGATGGAATTTCAGAATATCCACATGAGACCTGGACGGAGTCTGAGGACAAAGTGAGGCACAGGCCCAGGTGACAGGCCAATTGTGGTCAAATACTTTTCCTCTTTTCCATATGATTTCCTATCCAGGAAAGGGCTGAAATAGTCCATATTAATATATTTAGCCTTAGAAATAATGTTCATGAAATCAATAACTTGCTAACATCAGAGAAAATGTATATATTAGCCATTTATGAGACTCACTTAGATCATGAATGTGTTGATAGATCAGTTTGAAGTGTTGTGGTTGCAGGTTTACTTGGCAGATCTAAAGCCTTCTGGGGTGTTGCTCTAGGTCACCAAGTGCTAACAGTCAGTATTTAAATGTGTGAAATTGTATCTTTATTTAACTAGGCAAATCAGTTAAGAACAAATTCTTATTTTCAATGACTGCCTTAGGAACAGTGGGTTAACTGCCTGTTCAGGGGCAGAATGACAGATTTGTACCTTGTCAGCTCAGGGATTTGAACTTGCAACCTTTCGGTTACTGGTCCAATGCTCTAACCACTAGGCCACCCCAAATGCTTGATAGTGTGTGTAAACAGAGGTCTACTTTCTTTGGGACCTGAATATTGACTGTTTTTTTATCAAGCTGTCCACTCAAGAGGAAGCTTCTCACTGTAACCAGTGCCTGCAATCTGGTTCAGGTTATTAATCAACCTTCCAGGGTGTTTACAAACACTACAGGTACAAGATCATCCACATGTATTGATAACATTTTTACTGATACTGTAGAATTTTGTTCTAAAGCTGTATCCATGCCCATTGGATACAGTGATCACAATATAGTGGCTAAATCCAGGAAAGCCAAAGTTCTTAAAGCTGGGCCTAAAATAATGTATAAGAGGTCACACAAAAGATTTTACTATGACTTTTACGTGGATGATGTTAAAAATATTTGTTGGTCTGATCTGATTAATAAGGAGCATCGAGACACTACACTTGATGAAATTGCCTCTTCCAATTATGATGAGGAATTGAAAACTGTATGGTTGAAGAGATGGGGTAAAAGGAGTGGTTAAAAAGTATGGCTGCACATCTGACTGGCTGACTTCCTGCTAATTGAGAAATTATGTGACCAAACTCAACAAAAGAAGAAGAAACTGTATTATGAAACCAAAACAAAGCAAACAGAAAGACATATTCAACTCCATCTTTCATTGAATCAGATGGCTTACTTGTCACAAAACCATTTGATGTTGCCAATTATTAAATTATTTCTTCATTGGGCAAACTTAGGCAGTAAATGCTAAGAATGAACACTGAGCCATCAAACTCATGAATCAAAAAACAAATAAGGAAAGTTTGAATATTTTTTGTAATTTTAGCAGACACTCTTTATGCAGAGCAACTTACAGCAGTGAGTGCATACATTTTCATACTGGTCCGCCGCAGGATTCAAACCCACAACTCTGGCATTGCCAGTGCCATGCTCTACCAAGTCAACAATGACAAACCCAATGTAAACATGTCAGCACTTATTGTCCAGCATTTGGTTGGCATATCCTATAGGCTAGGTCTAGGGCAAGTTCTCAAAAATAATTGTCAATAAAAATCTAGCCTAGTTGAAAGATCATTTTGGAGTGTACCACTTTTGACTAAGAATTCATTGCAAGGGTTCAGATTTCTCTTCTGATTAAAGAAATGTGCTTAAATTGGCCGCGCTATACAGATATTGGATCTTAATTTGATCACTGTTGCAGGAAATTTAAAACATGTAATGTATTTTAGGTTTGAAAATGCTTCTGAAGTTTGTAATTTCCACTTTGAAATTTCAGTCTTGATTGTCCCTTGTGAAAAATAGATCAACCCTACAAAAATGTCCATTAATTATAATCCACCTAATAATTCACATATCCTTTTGCTTCAGGATAAAAATTTTTGCTGTAGTAAACTTGCTCAAATTAAGGTCCTACATCTGTAATAACTAACCTCATGCAAGGCATCCTCCATGCACCAAAACCGTCCATTTCAGAGGCCTTTACTCCGGACCTATAATTTGAACAGACTATTTCAGGAACCCAAGACTATCCTGTGGCTACTCTATCCTCACATTCTCTCACAAAGAACCACAAGATGTCCCAAACCAACCCAAACAATCGGGCCATAGTACTAGTCCAGACACAAATCTGCATCCCAAGTGGCACCCTATTCCCTATGAGCCTTGGTCAAAAGTAGTGTACTATATAAGGAATATGATGACATTTGGGACATAGACTGTTTTTCCCGGTACTTTCCAATGGTCATCACTTTTGATTGCCTTTGACACCAATGTCCGGTGAACCAACCAGCACTCTTTGAAACTACGCTCAACATTGCTGACATGGTCTAGCTGCAACACAGCAATGTGCTACTGAGTTATTATCTAATACATGTGGTTGAAGTAAAAACAAAAACAAAAATTCTCTCGATACCTTTTAAAAGTATGTTGAAAGTTGGGAATGATCCATTTTGTGGACGATAATGAATGAGAAAGGAAGAATGATGTAACCTATCCCTCACTATCTAAATCTACTCATTTTTTCCCTCCGGAAAGCTTGTCTTTTATGAAACTCTGCTTTTCACAACATTAAAATTTAAATAAAGCAATCTAAATTCTAAATATAGCAACTGCGTAAATCAATATGGTACAAACGTACAGTGTGCGTCCCAAATGCCACCCTATTCCCTATAGTGCAGTACTTTGACCAGGGCCCAGACGCAATAGCACTATCTGTCATGTTGTATAACGGCCACAGTAGATGTCTGGTAGTGTACCCCCACTGAACCACTTTCAGGCCTCCTCAGGCACGTAATAAACCCATAATCAAACTAGCTCTACACCAACAAAGCAAATCCTTAAATGACTGGGTTTCACAGAGGTAAGCGCCTCCTGTAACAGATAACAGATGGAGTGGGAGGGAGGGAGGGAGCCCAAGCACTATGTGGTCCGTCTCTGGTCTGATCCTGAAACCTGCCTGAGGGCCATGCCTGGGTTCAAATACTATTTTTAATCATTTGGCACCGCATGCTGGCTAATGCAAACGTTTAAAGTATTTGAAAGATTTTAAGTATTATTTGAACCAAGGTATTACCTGAGTCCAGCCTGGTGGTGCAAGTCACCCAGAGAGGCATCTACTCCAGAGATCAGAGGGCTGCAGCTGTGGGATCTGATTATTGTTGTAAGGTAAGGGATCTGTGGACATTCGTGGAGAGTGGGGCCACAGGGGATACTCAACAAAGGGAGAACATGTAAAGCTCCTCACCTCTGAACCGACAGTGCAAACAGCTGCTTATTGTTGATACTGCAGTCACTTTGATCCACTTCCTTGTGAAACAAGCCGCACAACCGCAGTTTCATAAGCTACTGAGCTTCTGTTCTGTGGGGAAAGGTAATTACAGTATCTACGCAATCTACAGTCTCCAACAGATTCTACTATTTGTGTCTCAAATGGTACCCTATTATCTATACAGTATTCAGTGCCGTGGAAAAGTATTTTCCCCCTTTCTGATGTTCTCTGTTTTTGCTTATTTTTGACGAGGAATGTTATCAGATGTTCAACCAAAACATAATATTAGAAAAAGGGAACCTGACTTTACAAATAACAAAACAAATGGATTTGATACATCATTTTAGTGCCAACTGTAAAGTTTGGCGGAGGACAAATAATGGTCTGGGTCTGTTTTTCATGTTAGTTCCAGTGAAGGCAAATCTTAATGTTGCAGCATACAATGACATTCTAGATGATGCTGTGCTTCCAACTTTGTGTCAACAGTTTGGGGAAGGCCCTTTCCTGTTTCAGCTTGCCAATGCACAAAGCGAGGTCCATACAGAAATGTTTTGTTGAGATCGCTGTGGAATAACTTGACTGGCCTGCACAGAGCCCTGACCTCTAACACCTTTGGGATGAATTAGAACGCCAACTGCGAGCCATGCCTAATCGCCCAACATCAGTGCCCAACCTCACTAATGCTCTTGTGGCTGAATGGAAGTCACCACAGCAATCTTCCAACATCTAGTGGATGCCATTTGGGAAAGACTTTATGTCAAAGTCTCAATAACTTATTATGTGAAGTTAATAAAGATGTTAAAGTAAAGACATGGACTGTTTTTTTCTGCAGTGCTTTCTTTTGCTACTTTTACTACTTTCATGGCTTCGCATCAGATGTGACCTCTAGCGTGTGATATTTGAGTCATCTGTCTGAATGTGTCTTTGCCTAGACAGCATGGCTAATTGTCTCTCTCTGTGTGTGTGCGTGCGTGTGAGTGAGGCATAGCTAATTCAATACGTCCTGTGCTAGAGATGACATCAGACAGAGCACTTCACAGAGAAGAGAGGGAACCCAGGCAGCTAGGGGAATCACTATGTGACAATGCAGTGAATTGATGTCATGTTGGTCCCGCGCAGTTGCGGTTAACATGAGAACTCTGGGACAAAGATTTTGGACTAAAGATGCTGCAACAACAACACATTTCAGTTGATTTACATTGATAAAGATGAGGCCTTTCCACCATGAGTGAAATGCAATGTGTCATCCCTTTAAAAACACAAACAGCTCTCTCCAAGAACTAGTTAGAAAGCTGCATGAATCACTATGTATGTTTTAACGTCCGAGTGGCCTGTTTGCACAGTTTCATGCTCCAAGTATCACCTTGCTGTTACATGAAAGAACACGCAGCCCTTCCTGTAATTCTACAGGGGCCATGCCAAGGAGGCAACATGGGCCCACATCTCTGATATTGAAGGAGAGATGATGCAGGGGTTCCCCAACTTTTTTGATTCGTGACCCACATGTTGAGGTGTCTTTTGAGTCGTGACCCACCATAAGGGTTGAGCGGTAGAAAAAAACACAGACGAAAGACAAAAACAAAACACAGATTAATAATACCCTTCAAAATATTTAACTGAATATAGATTTAAGCAGGGGTGCAACTGATATAAAATGGGCATCGGTGTGCTTTAGGACCATGCAGACACCTCCGAGCATCGGGTAGGCTGTTTGGAATGTTTAAGTAAAAAAAATTATAAACTAAAGTTGCGTCCCTGGATTGAAGTATGGGCTCTTGTGACCAATTATGTCAAATGGACTGTACAATGATAAAATTATAACAATGCAGGAGTTTTTCTGGATTAAAAACAGGTTTAGGTGCTGGGCGTGACAGGGGGTGTGGCAATGGGCTGAATTCTGTAGGCCCTGAGTACAAAAATTTGAGGCCCTCATCATGGCAGTGGATAGAAGATTATTTTTCAGATTTTTCTGCTAATCTACAAATTTTGCCATGGAGCTGAAATAAAAGTTTGCCGTTTTAATGCAATTTCTGGCAATTCTATACATTTTGCTCTTTTTGATTTGGTTTAAAATGTTAAAAATCCCACATTTTGCAAACATAATATATGAATTCATATAAATACTGTACAAATCTGTTTTTACATTAATACATGGGTTCATCATTAGGCTACTGACCAGGATTTACATATTTAATAGTGTCCATGGAAGTTTTTGTAGGTCAACTTGTTTTTTTGAGTCCAGCTTCCTTCTTTTTAATTCCGTTTTCATTTGTTTAAAAATAATGTTAGAGGGGACAAAAAGTTATTTTGTAGTCATCATACATCTTCCAAATCTTATTGATCACAATGTACACTACTGTTCAAAAGTTAGGGGTCACTAAGAAATGAAAAGCACATTTTTTTGTCCATTAAAATAACATAAAATTGATCAGCAATACAGCGTGGGCATTGTTAATGTTGTAAATGACTATTGTAGCTGGAAACGGCAGATTTATTTTATGGAATATCTACATAGGCGTACAGAGGCCCATTATCAGCAACCATCACTCCTGTTTTCCAATGACACGTTGTGTTAGCTAATCCAAGTTTATTATTTTAAAAGGCTAATTGATCATTAGAAAACCCTTTTGCATTTATGTTAGCACAGCTGAAAACTGTTGTTCTAATTAAAGAAGCAATAAAACTCGCCTTTGTTAGACTAGTTGAGTATCTGAAGCATCAGCATTTGTGGGTTCGACTATAGGCTCAAAATGGCCAAAAACAAAGGACCTTCTTCTGAAACTCATCAGTCTATTCTTGTTCTGAGAAATGAAGGCTATTCCATGCGAAGAATTGCCTAGAAACTGAAGATCTCATACAACGCTAATTATTACTCCCTTCACAGAACAGCGCAAACTGGCGCTAACCAGAATAGAAAGAGGAGTGCGAGTCCCCGGTGCACAACTGAGCAAGAGGACAAGTACATTAGTGTGTCTAGTTTGAGAAACAGACGCCTCACAAGTCCTCAACTGGCAGCTTCATTACATAGTACCCGCAAAACACCAGTCTCAACGTCAACAGTGAAGAGGCGACTCCGGGATGCTGGCCTTCTATGCAGAGTTGCAATGAAAAAGCCATATCTCAGACTGGCCAATAAAAAGATAAGATTAAGATGGGCAAAAGAACACAGACACTGGACAGAGGAAGATTGGAAAAAAAAGTGTTATGGACAGACAACTAAGTTTGAGGTGTTCGGATCTCAAAGAAGAACATTCGTGAGATGGATAAAAAAATTAAGATATGCTGGAGGAGTGCTTGACTCCACCTGTCAAGCATGGTAGAGGCAATGCGATGGTCCGGGGGTGCTTTGGTGGTGGTAAAGTGGGAGATTTGTACAGAGTAAAAGGGATCTTGAAGAAGGAGGGCTATCACTCCATTTTGCAATGCCATGCCATACCCTGTGGCTGGTGCTTAATTGGAGCCAATTTCCTCCTACAACAGGAAAAGGACCCAAAGCACAGCTCCAAACTATGCAATAACTATTTAGGGAAGAAGCAGTCAGCTGGTATTCTGTCTATAATGGAGTGGCCAGCACAGTCCTTGGATCTCAACCCTATTGAGCTGTTGTGGGAGCAGCTTGATTGTATGGTACGCAAGAAGTGCCCATCAAGCCTATCCAATTTGTGGGAGGTGCTTCAGGAAGCATGGGGTGAAATCTCTTTAGATTACCCCAGCACATTGAGGATTAGAATGCCAAAGGTCTGCAAGGCTGTAATTGCTGCAAATGGAGGATTCTTTGAAGAGGACACAATTATTATTTCAATTAAAAATCATTATAACCTTGTCAACATCTTGACTATATTTTCTATACATTTTTCATCTCATTTCATGTATGTTTTCATGGAAAACATGAACATTTCTACGTGACCCCAAACTTTTGAACGGAAGTGTATATTATTGTATATTATTGTCCACCATAGATCTTTAGTATTGTCATCCATGGGAGTATCAAAAACACAGTAAAATACTTTCTTGGGATTTATACATACATCGAAATCATTACTTCTCATCAGGTCCCATATTTACTTAGTTCTGTAGCAGTTCAATAAAAGGTGTTCTAAACTCTCATCACTACAATTCGGCATAGGACAAAATGTACTTTCAACAAAACAGCTCCACTTTACTACAGCACACAATGGGAAACGTTATACAGAAATCAGTATCTCTGACATTTTCTGACAGTTGTGTACTGAGTAAATGTTTTATAAGTTCTTTAGTTTCTGCTGGGGTCAAGTTGCGGTATGCAACTTCACCACCATACATTTCATCAGATATCAATTTTATAGATCGTTTTGTTTGAATCTATTCCAGTTCATATTCAAATGTTGAAAGTTGTCAGTAAAGTCACTATAGCACAACGTGTGATGAGGTACATTTTTTCTTGATTTCCCACCCCTGCGGTCACCCAACCAAAGGACATTTCTAGCAATAGCACTTGCCAAAATATTACAAAGTAAAATGTTTAACTTCCAACCTACGTTCACTGCATCGAAGCCTCCTAATTCTTTACTCTAAAAAATAATATCTTGCTTTATCTTGCACATGCCTTATTGATCCTTATGATACAATCATCAGTCAGGGGGAATATAATGCTTAGGAACATTAATTTAGATAAAATACACATCTTAAAAATATTTATTCTACATTATAAAGCTGAGAGAAAATGTTGCCGTTTTATGCAAATTTCCTGCAATTCGACTCATTTCGACATGGCTAATGCCCATGACATGGCTACCCAGTGAATTTCACTGTTGAGGTGTTCTTCTCTTCACCACAGCCCCCCTACAGACCTATATCACAACTCTGGAACGGTGCTCCTTCAGTCCTTCCACAGAGCAAAACAACATCCATGATTGGAGAAGTTAGATTCCATCAGGATCAGCATAGAGAAAAACAACAAACTCTTTTAGACATTTTGGCTTGGCTTCTATGCCCTCTGTCTTTACCTTTGCAAACCAAAGCACATGCATTCATTGTAGCTCAACAAAAAATAACATTGTCATATTTTCCTCCCGAAAAGTGATTTAATGTTCAATTGAGCCTGAAAACCCTGGTGGGCTTTTGTTTTTCTATTCTCACACAGCACGTCTCCCACTCGATCCCTAACTCATACCTCTCCCTCTATCTGATTCCTGCAGGTCATGGTGTTGTGAAATAAATTGAGGCTTTGTGGTACACTTGACCTGCAAGATACTGTGAGTGTTGTGGGGGCCACAATGGAAGTCCATTTCATGCTACAGTGCCTTGCGAATGTATTCGGCCCCCTTGAACTTTGCGACCTTTTGCCACATTTCAGGCTTCAAACATAAAGATATAAAACTGTATTTTTTTGTGAAGAATCAACAACAAGTGCGACACAATCATGAAGTGGAACAACATTTATTGGATATTTCAAACATTTTTAACAATTCAAAAACTGAAAAATTGGGTGTGCAAAATTATTCAGCCCCTTTACTTTCAGTGCAGCAAACTCTCTCCAGAAGTTCAGTGAGGATCTCTGAATGATCCAATGTTGACCTAAATGACTAATGACGATAAATACAATCCACCTGTGTGTAATCAAGTCTCCGTATAAATGCACCTGCACTGTGATAGTCTCAGAGGTCCGTTAAAAGCGCAGAGAGCATCATGAAGAACAAGGAACACACCAGGCAGGTCCGAGATACTGTTGTGAAGAAGTTTAAAGCCGGATTTGGATACAAAAAGATTTCCCAAGCTTTAAACATCCCAAGGAGCACTGTGCAAGCGATAATATTGAAATGGAAGGAGTATCAGACCACTGCAAATCTACCAAGACCTGGCCGTCCCTCTAAACTTTCAGCTCATACAAGGAGAAGACTGATCAGAGATGCAGCCAAGAGGGCCATGATCACTCTGGATGAACTGCAGAGATCTACAGCTGAGGTGGGAGACTCTGTCCATAGGACAACAATCAGTCGTATATTGCACAAATCTGGCCTTTATGGAAGAGTGGCAAGAAGAAAGCCATTTCTTAAAGATATCCATAAAAAGTGTCGTTTAAAGTTTGCCACAAGCCACCTGGGAGACACACCAAACATATGGAAGAAGGTGCTCTGGTCAGATGAAACCAAAATTGAACTTTTTGGCAACAATGCAAAACGTTATGTTTGGCGTAAAAGCAACACAGCTCATCACCCTGAACACACCATCCCCACTGTCAAACATGGTGGTGGCAGCATCATGGTTTGGGCCTGCTTTTCTTCAGCAGGGACAGGGAAGATGGTTAAAATTGATGGGAAGATGGATGGAGCCAAATACAGGACCATTCTGGAAGAAAACCTGATGGAGTCTGCAAAAGACCTGAGACTGGGACGGAGATTTGTCTTCCAACAAGACAATGATCCAAAACATAAAGCAAAATCTACAATGGAATGGTTCAAAAATAAACATATCCAGGTGTTAGAATGGCCAAGTCAAAGTCCAGACCTGAATCCAATCGAGAATCTGTGGAAAGAACTGAAAACTGCTGTTCACAAATGCTCTCCATCCAACCTCACTGAGCTCGAGCTGTTTTGCAAGGAGGAATGGGAAAACATTTCAGTCTCTCGATGTGCAAAACTGATAGACATACCCCAAGCGACTTACAGCTGTAATCGCAGCAAAAGGTGGCGCTACAAATTATTAACTTAAGGGGGCTGAATAATTTTGCACGCCCAATTGTTCAGTTTTTGATTTGTTAAAAAAGTTTGAAATATCCAATAAATGTTGTTCCACTTCATGATTGTGTCCCACTTGTTGTTGATTCTTCACAAAAAAATACAGTTTTATATCTTTATGTTTGAAGCCTGAAATGTGGCAAAAGGTCGCAAAGTTCAAGGGGGCCGAATACTTTCGCAAGGCACTGTAAGCGATAGCCCCTGTGTGTTAAATGACAAGCTTCCATTATTGCAGAGCATCACCTGTGTTCAAATAGTATTTGTTTTCTTTCAAATACTTCAGATGTGTGTGATTGAGTTTGCATGTCGCAAACCATACCTGATATGGCACTCCAGGCATGCTCAATTAAACGCTGTAAGTTGTTTGAAAGATACAAAAAAAGTATTTGAACCCAGGCCTGCTGCTGCAGAGAGTACAGAGCCAGACTACTACTCTCAGTTATAAACCTCCACATCTGGCATGTAAGAGGGAGGACAAGGACTCACTGGTCTAGACTGGCCGGGGGGGTGCAGATAGGCTGACACTATAATTAGTCACCCCAAGGATACTGGGAAAAGCAAATAGCGACCTGGGAGAGTCCTAAGAGTTCCTAAGAGGCCAGGCGGACAGAGTGTCTCCCTCCTTCTATCAAAGGAAAACATGGATTGTGTCCCAAATGGAACCCTATTCCCTACATAGTGTACTACTTGTAACCACTAGCAATATGGCTCTGGTCAAAAGTAGTGCACTAATAGGGTGCCATTTGGGACACAGACATGGTAAAAGATAGGGAGAAAACGGACAGAGGGAGGAATCCCAACCATGTCTCATGTGTACTGTACCTTGGCTCTAACCCATGTGGGTCATCAATCTACTGTACGTGTGCTTTTTGTCAGCCCATACGGAGTGAACAATGCAATGCCCCTAACTACTTTTGACCAGAGCTATGGGCCCTAGTTAAAAGTAGTGCACTGTAAAGGGAATAAGGTGCCATTTTGGCCACACCCTGTGAGTGAAGGGAGGAAGGGTCTATGGGGAGACCACCTGGGCTCTGTCTAGCAACACTATATATGTTGGGTGACCACATGTCCCAGATTGTGCAGGACAGTCCCGCATTTGTCCCGCAACAAAGTGTATGATATAAGGATATGATACTGGTGATGTTAAACACTTCTCCAATCATTGTTGAGATCTGAACAAAATGTTTTCATGGAGACTACACTGTCCCGTGAATGTCCCGCAAAATCATCCCTTTGTCCCACATTTGGGTATTTTGAATGTGCTCACCCTATTTATAGGGGATCATTAGTATTATTAGTGGTCAGTTGTAAATTAATGAATGCCTGGTAGGCTGGAAAGGTGGAAGGTGGAAGGTTTCAACATCAACAAATGGCTTAAACCACTTCAAGTTGTTTCTGGAATTTTACCCCAGCTTCGATATGCACCACTTACACCACGTTGGCCGCCTTTCCTTCCAGTTCTATGCTGCCAATGACTGGAACGAATTGCAAAAATCGCTGAAGTTGGAGACTTATATTTCCTTCACTAACTTCAAACATCAGCTATCTGAGCAGCTAACCGATCGCTGAAGCTCGTCTGTAAGTAG
This sequence comes from Oncorhynchus kisutch, assembly GCF_002021735.2. Classification (NCBI taxonomy): domain Eukaryota; kingdom Metazoa; phylum Chordata; class Actinopteri; order Salmoniformes; family Salmonidae; genus Oncorhynchus; species Oncorhynchus kisutch. The sequence continues at coordinate 52,613,869 of NC_034184.2, read as the reverse complement.
CCCATCCAATCTACCTACCTCATCCCCATATGGTTTTTATTTACTTTTTAAAATCTTTTGCACACCAGTATTCTACTTGCACATCACCATCTGCACATCTATCACTCCACTGTTAATTTGCTAAATTGTCATTACTTCGCTACTATGGCCTATTTATTGCCTTACCTCCTCACGCCATTTGCACACACTGTATATAGACTTTTTTTCCCCTATTGTTGTATTGATTGTACGTTTGTTTATTCCATATGTGACTCTGTGTTGTTGTTTGTGTCACACTGCTTTGCTTTATCTTGACCTGGTCGCAGTTGTAAATGAGAACTTATTCTCAACTGGCCTACCTGGTTAAATAAAGGTGAAATACATTTAAAAAAAATAAAAAAGACTATAAATTCCACCCTCTAACCCTTAGAGATTTCCTTAAAATTTTAAATGTTTCATTTTTTTCTCTCAGCATGGTACAGGCTAATATTGGATATTGTCCATTAAAGATGCACTATGCAGAAATCGGTCCGCCATTTCCTGGTCGTTAAAATATATATTTTAGCCTAATTTCAGTTTATGTGACAAAACAAGCAAGTGTAGAGAGTCATGGGCCATCTAAACCGCTGTAAGATAGTATATTTTCCATAAGCAAACTATTGTATTTTCAGCTGTTTAAAGCTTGTGTACAAAAGCAGAAGTAAAATACGCAAAAATGTAACGTATGAATGGGTGGCATAGAAATAGTGCACATAGAACAGTTCTACCACTTCTTAGACTTGCTTTGACAATGACAGATCTATAACACATATTTCTATGTGAATTTTGTTGGGTTGCCCAAAAAGTTACCTATTGCTGCTTTAAGTCCATGTGAGTTGATTTATGTCTGACTGTTGTTGAGTATTATGGTAGTGATCGCTGTAATTATTATGTTAGTGAGCCTTCACCATTAAATGGTCTTCATCTGTCCACCCTGTTGGGTGTTGAAGTGAGGGGGCGTACCAACCTTCACAATAGAATTGACTCGCTTATGTTGTGTTGCCCTAGTCAGTGCTGTATTGAGTTCTCTCATCACATGTCAGGGGTGCCTTAGTACACTGTGGGGCTGAAAGGCTGGGCTTCACCAGCTCACCACCCTCCACCCTGGTTAGGGCCTGGGGATCGGGGGCTGTGCCTAGTACCAACTAGGACAGGGGTGACATCACTCACAGCACAAACATCATTTTAAACATCAGTTAGCTCCCTCTTCTCTCCCTTTTCTCCTTCTTCTCTCCTTTGTCTCCCTCCTAATGTTATTATGTTGCCCCATCTTTCTCTCCTATATCTCACTTTCTATGTATATTTAAATGTTTGACCCATGTGGATACCTACATGCATATTCAACCACATACACTATATATGGGGCGGCAGGGTAGCCTAGTGGTTAGAGCGTTGGTCTTATAACCGGAAGGTTGCAAGTTCAAACCCCCGAGCTGACAAGGTACAAATCTGTCGTTCTGCCCCTGAACAGGCAGTTAACCCACTGTTCCTAGGCCGTCATTGAAAATAAGAATTTGTTCTTAACTGACTTAATAGTTAAATAAAGGTAAAATAAATAAAATAAAAATATACAAAAGTATGTGGACACCCCTTCAAATAAGTGTATTTGGCTATTTCAGCCTCACCTGTTGCTGACATGTGTATAAAATTGAGCACACCGCCATGCAATCATCATAGACATACATTGACAGTAGAATGGCCTTACTGAAGATCTCAGTGACTTTCAACGTGCCACTTTTCCAACAAATCAGTTCGTAACATTCTGCCCTGCTAGAGCTGCCCCAGTCAACTGTAAGTGCTGTTATGGTGAAGTGGAAACATCTAGGAGCAACAATGGCTCAGCCATGAGTAGGCCAAGCTCACAGAACGGACCCGCCGAGTGCTGAAGCGCGTAGCATGTAAAAATCACTTACTACAGAGTTCCAAACTGCCTCTGGAAGCAACGTCAGCACAACAACTGCTCGTAGGGAGATTCATGAAATGGGTTTCCATTGCCGAGCAGCTGCACACAAGCCTAAGATCACCATTCATAATGCCAAGCGCTGGCTAGAGTGGTATAAAGGTTGCTGCCATTGGACTCTTGAGCAGTGGAAACACGTTCTCTGGAGTGATGAATCGCGCTTCACCATCTGGCAGTCTGAAGGACGAATCTGGGTTTGGTGGGTGCCAGGAGAACGCTACCTGCCCCAATGCATAGTGCCAACTGTAAAATTTGGTGAAGTAGGAATAGGGGTCTGGGGCTATTTTTCATGGTTCATACATGGGAAATCTTAATGCTACAGCATACAATGAAATTCTAGACAATTCTGTGCTTGCAACTTTGTGGCAACAGTTTGGGGAAAGGCCCTTTCCTGTTTCAGCATGACAATGCCACCGTGCACAAAGCGAGGTCCATACAGAAATTGTTTGTCGAGATCGGTGTGGAAAAACTTGACTGGCATGCTCAGAACCCTGACCTCAACCCCATTGAACACCTGAGATGAATTGGAACGCAGACTGCGAGCCAGGCCTAATCGCCCAACATCAGCGTTCGACCTCACTAATGCTCTTTTGGCTACAGTCCCTGCAGCAATGTATTGTTCTAACATCTATTGGAAAGCATTCCCAGAAGAGTGGAGGTTGTTATAGCAGCAAAAAGGGGACCAACACCATATTAATGCACATGATTTTGGAATGAGCTGTTCAATGAGCAGGTGTCCACAAACAGTACATGACGAAAGGTATCTCTCCATCAGCATATGAAATAAAGCTGACGACATAACTCAATGAAAGGTCACAAACACACAGCTACATCTAATTGGACTTTTGCTTAGCTAAGTCCAGCTCCCATCCATCCACTGCAGCCATGGGTATGTGAACACACACCCACACAGTTGGGGTTTTCCCACCCAGATGCCAGTGGGGCATAACAGCCCTGTACCACTTCAATCTGCCTTTGGAAAACTGACTAGACTGTATCATCAAATCTGAGCCAAGCAGGACCACCAACATAGTGCTTGGCCTTCCTTTGTAGTCCAGTTTAGTGGTTTATACTCCCCCATTTACTGAGAACTACAGGGTTTTCTGTCCGGTGGTTTACTGGGCTTCTTACGTCTGCGGCAAACAGTGTAAAATACCTTTGAAAACGTTGAAACTTACACCAAATCAATGTTTTGATTGTAAGGTCAAATATGGTAAAAGGAAATTTCATTGAGAACTTCATCTTGTCTCTGTTATGTGGTGTTATGTGGGTGATGCGCCAAGCACAATGTTGCAGGTCAATAAAAAGACAAAGAAATGGCCAAAGACAAGGATGCCATTGAAGTATCCAAATTAGCTTAACAAAGCAAGAGCTCTCTCTCACTCTCTTTCTCATTCTCCCCCCTCTCGCATCTTCTCTCTCTCTCTATTAATTAGGGTCTCCACAGGTTGTTGTCAACAACTGCTCTTCATTACAGTTAAACTGTGACTTTTAACTGTGTATCCCCACCTCCCTCACACTGGACAGAATCTACGACCACACATACACACAATCTACGACCAGATACACCCATTCCCTCCCTGTGGGAGCGGAGCCAGCAGCGATCCCAAGCCACATTCCCAAAGATAAAGTAATGGGGAAAAGAGAGAGTCCTATCTGAGCCTTGTGATACCACCACTACAAACAGAGTGGTGATAACAAAATACTATAAATGCTGGAGCTCAAGACAGACAGACAGACAGAGATAAGCATCCTCTGTTGTTCTGCAAACCAGTCTGTCAATCACATTTTTCCTGACGATAATTGAATGCTATATGTAATTCACTTTTTAAACCTAGTTTACTTGTGACTTTGACTTACTGACTTAAGCCATTTTCCTCTTTGAGGAGCGTAGATCATTATCAAACTTCCTCTTTCACTTATCTTGCGACAGCACAGACATTCTATTTGGTTCAACTCACTCCTATGAGGTTTGAGAGACTGTAGGAGTAATGCTGGGTTGTAGGACAGTCTGATACAGTAATTACTGTTCTTAGAAGAGCACACCTCCTCCACAACATTACTCATTTAAATATGACTGATGACTAGGAGAGTTCATGCAAAGTGCTTCTGAGCCCTCAGTTGAAAACACCATCTCAACCGGACATTGAACCTTCAACCATGTCATGATGACAAAAAGTGCATCCCAAATGGCACCCTATTGCCTATTTAGTGCACTACTGCAGGGCCTATAGGGCCTCTGGCCAAAAGTAGTGCACTATATAGGGAATAGGGTGCCATTTGGGACACAGTCAGCAAGTTACCCTAATCACTGTTCTGTTCCACTCTCCACCAGCCTCCCCATCACCCCGACCCCTTAACCCTCTATCTCCTCCAAAAACAAGCCATCCATAACAAAGAATGTTGTGCTCCTTATTTGGGTGGACAATCAGATCAAGGTTGTGATTTGGGCCTGTGATAAGTTGGAAATGAGTGAAGTTGTCCCAGAGGTAGAGCATGTACTGCAGGAGTAAATGCATTGCTAAGGGACAAACAGCCCTGATTCATGTCTGACACTTCAGCTCATGCGTTCACTGTTAGGCTACATCCCAAATGGCATCCTATTCCCTTATATAGGGCTATCAGTCCTGGTCAAAAGTAGTGCACTACATAGGGAACAGGGTGCCATTTGGGAAGCATGCTTAGTCTGAAAACAATTTCAGAAGCGTTTCAGGGCCCGTATGAAGCCTATAGTCAGCTAGTGACAAAAATAGACAATCTGAAAGGGTCTGTAGTGTCACACAAGCCCGCACACACACGCACTTTCTCTATATATTTATGTCACCCCCCCCCCCCCCCCCCAAGGGGTCAGGGTATAATCTCGGGGGCAGGGTGGTCACTCTCATGGGTCATTGCTCAGAGAATCCCCAGGCCTCAATACTAACTCTGGGGCGAACAGGGTCACTTGTTTGTGTGCTTGAGCAATGACACACATTACACTAATCTGAGCTTTACGAACCAACAAAACAAACAAACAGGTACTTTTTAATGAGAAAATGTGGTGGGTGTCTTTGTATAAGTCGTGTTTGAAGTAGTAATTAAAAGAGATTTTAGTCTTATTTAGTCTGCAGCCGATAAGGAAAATAAACGGAGAGCTGCAGCTCAGATCTCAAATCAAGCTCATTGGCAGAAGGCTGGACCTCAAACCCAAACATCATAGATTTAAAAGACCAAGATTGTATGCACATGATTATATATGTATGCTGCTATATGCAGAGCACCAGCATTAAAGTGTGCGATTAAAATATGTGACTAGGCAGGTGTGTGTACATTCACACAAACACATACAGACTCAAACACAGGCATACAGTGCTATCGGAAAGTATTCAGACCCGTTCCATTTTTCCACATTTTGTTATGTTTGTGAGTCTGTATGTGTTTGTGTGAATGTACACATACCATTAATCCCAAATGGCACCCTTATTCTAAAATGGATTAAGTTATTTTTTTCCCCTCATCAATCTACACACAATACCCCATAATGACAGAGCTTGCTTTGAGACTTGAAATTGAACTCTGGTGTATCCTGTTCCATTGATGTTTCTACAACTTGTTTAGAGTCCAGCTATGGTAAATTCAATTGATTAGACAGGATTTGGAAAGGCACACACCTGTCTATATAAGGTCCCACAGTTGACAGTGCATGTCAGTGCAAAAACCAAGCCATGAGGTCGAAGAAATTGTACGTAGAGCTCCGAGACAGGATTGTGACGAGGGCACAGATCGGGGGAAGGGTACCAAAACATTCCTGCAGCATTGAAGGTCCCCAAGAGCACAGTGGCCTCCATCATTCTTAATTGGAAGAAGTTTGGAACCACCAAGACTCTTCCTAGAGCTGGCCACCTGGTAAAAACTGTGCAATCGGGGGAGAAAAGACTTGGTCAGGGACGTGGCCAAGAACCCAATGGTCACTTTGACAGAGCTCCAGAGGTCCTCTGTGGAGATGGGAGAACCTTCCAGAAGGAAAACCATCTCTGCAGCACTCCACCAATCAGGACTTTATGGTGGAGACTGGGTTCTGGCCAGATGGAAGCCATTCCTCAGTAAAAAGGCACATAACAGCCCGCTTGGAGTTTGCCAAAAGGTACCTAAAGCCTCTTAAACCATGAGAAACAAGATTCTCTGGTCTGATGAAACTAAGTTTGAACTGCTGTAGAGCACTCAGGACCTCAGACTGGGACGAAGGTTCACATTCCAATGCAACAACAACCCTATGCACACAGCCAAGACAACGCAGGAGTGGCTTCGAGACAAGTCTCTGAATGTCCTTAAGTGGCCCAGCCAGAGCCCAGACTTGACCCCAATCGAACATGTCTGGAGAAAGCTGCGCAGCGACGCTCCCCATCCAACCTGAGAGGATCTGCAGAAAAGAATGGGACAAACTCCCCAAATACAGGTATGCCAAGCTTGTAGTGTCAAACCCAAGAAGACCTGAGGCTGTAATCACTGCCAAAGGTGTTTCAACAAAGTACTGATTAAATGGTCTGAATACTTATGTAAATGTGATATTTAAGTTGTTGTTTTTTTGAATACATTTTTTAACATTTCTAAAAACCTGTTTTTGCTTTGTTATTGTGGGGGTATTGTGTGTAGATTGAGGAGGGGGAAAACAATTTAATCACTTTTAGAAAGACGCTGTAATGTAACAAAATGTGAAAAAAGTCAAGGGGTCTGAACTTTCCAAATGCACTGTATACTGTCTACATGTACGCACGCACTACGACGCACTGTATCTCTTCTGTATCCAGTAATGTCTGATGTAATAAAATATAGTATGAATATGAGTATATGAATATGAGTATGAATAAGTATGAATATATGAAATAAAATATAGTATGGAGAAGCAATAGTAAACAGTCACCTCACCACAGGTTATGTCCCAAATGGCACACTATTTCTATAAATAGTGCAATGCTTTTGACCAGGGCCCATAGGGTTCTGGTCGAAGGTAGTGCACTATATAGGGAATAGGGTGCCATTTGGGATGAAACTATAGTCTGAGTTCAGTGAGCGGACATAGATAATGAACCAGCTGCTCACTCCTCAAATCAACCCACTGTATTATACTGCTCACTTACTTCTCAACTCTTATCTCTCAAAGTGTAGGGGTCTCTGAGGAACTAGACACTTTCTTTCACTTTATCTTCCCTCCTCTTTCTCCCCTTCTCTTCCTCCCCCTCTTTCTCTTTTCCCCGTCCCCTTCTCTCGCTCTCCTCTCCCTCACTCTCTATCTTCTCACTCTACCCCTCTCACTCTCTATCACCCCCCCCCCTCTCTCTGTAATAAAACCAGATTTGTAGGGCAGGAACAGAGGACTGGGAGGTTTTTGGTGCTCTGGAAATACTCAGCAGCCAGATAAGAAGAAAAAAACTCTCCCTCTATTTCTTCCTTCCTTTCTTCAGCACACACCCATGTTTTAATTTGCTGGCCAGTGGAATGGAAGCTGGAGAGAGTGTGAATGGGACAGGCTGCAGAGAGAGGTGATTTACATGTAACCGAAACTTGTGCAAGTTATTCCCATTCACATCTGGCTTATAGCTCACTGCAACACAGTCATACTTTAACATCAGAATGACATTTAGACTGCCACCAGTAATACAGCAGTGTAAACTCCTCAGAGGAGGAAGGGAAGGACCATCCTCCTCAGTGAAATGTCATAAAAATAGAAATAGTGAAACATTAAAGTTATCCTTTTTAGATAAAGCTATACTAAATATATTCATATGTCACCAAATAATGTATTAAAATACACTGTTTTACAATGTAGTAACTTCAACAGCTCTGTCTGGGGTAGTACCCGAAGGACAGCTAGCTTCTGTCCTCCTCTGGGTACATTGACTTCAATACAAAACCTATGAGGCTCATAGGCCTCACCCCCTTCCATAGACATACATGGTAATTATGACCCCTTCTGGAGGACGTCCTCCAACCAATCAAAGCTTGTGTAGTATGAACTGACATGTTGTCCATCCAATCATAGAATTAGGATCAGAGAATTAACCTAGTGTGTTGTATTGGGATTGTGCCACAGAGCATTATGGGGGTCCTATGTGTTGAGAAGCTTGGTGACATTGTTGGATAGAGATTAAGAGTGAAGATTGATAGTTGAGCATTTTTTAGATATTAAATTCAAATTAGTTTTTTCAAATACAGGAGACTGAGAAGGTATATTATAAATTGCTTTCTTGGTTTTAGAACTTTATTTTTGTGTCCAGTTAGTGCAATTTATTGAAGTAGCATTAGCTAGCAGCGTGAGGGAGCAGTTTTCTCCGCCAGAATGACTAACGGAACTGATAATGTTGTGGACATTTTGTTCATTCTCTGGTGTACATGGAACAGGTGTGAATTAAAACGAGGGTCAACCTCTGCCTGAGATTAGTTTCATGAAGAAGGATGAAAAGGTGAGGGCGTTCAATACCAATTGGTATCAAAAGTATAGCTGGTCAACAGGGAGCCTTTCATCAAGCCATCTGTATTGCTGGCCTTGCTTGCTCTTTGGAAAGGCTGAGCCTTGAGGGAAAGGGGGGCAGCAGGTAGCCTAGGGGTTAGTGTGTTGGGCCAGTAAATGAAAGGTTGTTGGATCGAATCCCAAAGCTGACAACTTTAAAATCTGTCGTTCTGCCTGCTTGTAAATTAGAATGTGTTCTTAACTGACTTGCCTAGTTAAATAAAGGATACATACATAAATAAACAAACAAAGAAAATGCTGTGACCTGAAGAAGATCACTCATTCAGGTAAATGGCATCACAAAAGCAGGGAGCATATAAACGCCCACATCCGATTCAAGCTTCTGGGAAAAAGCCACATCGATCATGTAATGGATGACGGGCTGCGTATTCAAATTGCACAACACAACGAGAAAGCAAGAAAAAAACAGGGATGTACTCAAGCGGATTATCTACACCACTGCATTTTTGGGAATGCACGAATTCAAATCAAATTTATTTATAAAGCCCTTCTTACATCAGCTGATATATCAAAGTGCTGTACAGAAACCCATCCTAAAACCCCAAACAGCAAGCAATGCAGGTGTAGAAGCACGGTGGCTAGGAAAAACTCCCTAGAAAGGCCAAAATCTAGGAAGAAACCTAGAGAGGAACCTATGAGGGGTGGCCAGTCCTCTTCTGGCTGTGCCAGGTGGAGATAACAGAACATGGCCAAGATGTTCAAATGTTCAGAAATGACCAGCATGGTCAATGAATAATAATCACAGTAGTTGTCGAGGGTGCAACAAGTCAGCACCTCAGGAGTAAATGTCAGTTGGCTTTTCATAGCCGATCATTGAGAGCATCTCTCTATTAGTTTTTAGAGTACAAGACCAGAGGGAAAGTTCCGCAACTACAAGGAGCTTGCAGAGGTAATAGCGCGTTATGATGTGTTACTTGCTGAACATATGGAACTTTCTACTGTCTTTTCTGGTACTTCGAAATCAATTCAGAATGATTTGATAGCTTCCACTCGCATCATCCATTAAAAGTGAGATTTAAAGAGAGGTGGAATGCGGGACGTTTTTTGTGTGGCAAATAGATGAAACCACAGACATCAGCTGTTGCTCGCAGTTGTCAGTTATCTCCAGTTGTGTGGATGATCAGGGCTTTTTTCCGGAGCGTGTCTTGGGCTACTTTGATGTGTGAAGTGGGCGAGATGCGTAGTCTGTTTGACTTTGTGAATTCTGAGATGTCTGAGTTGAACTTCATGGAGAAACGTGTTGCCCAAACCTATGATGGTGCTGCTGCCTTAAAATGGCCTGCAGGCAAAAGTAAGAGAAGTAGCTCAGAGTGCCACTTTTTGTGCATTGCTATGCACACCGGCTCAATTTAGTTTTGAGTCAGAGCACCAAGTTCATTCCCAAAGTTAAGGTTTTCTTTGCGACACTGGGCGGCTTCAACACTTTTTTTTGCAAGTCGACCAAGAGGGTGATGGTGCTTGAACAGGATAGATGTGCAGGCTTGCCAAAAAACGCACCAACACGTTGGAAGATTACTGAAGGACACCTTCACACATATCATAGAGCACCCTACCATGGATGATGATACTGTGTCATGTCCAGATGGGTTCAATTTTGATTTAACTAACTTTTTAGTAGATATTTGCTCACACAGATGTTGTTTGACATAGTGCAGCAGAAAGCCATGTGTGAGGCCTAATTTAATAAGAGAAGAATAGAGAATCTGATAAGCAGAATGGAGGAGCACAAGTCTGATGTAGCATTCATTCAGTGCCATATATGAAAAGGCAGCAAGCATGACAGAGGATCCAGAGATCATGCACAGGAGGAAGTGCCGGCAGGGCACTCAGGATGTAAGGCACTGTATGACTCAATTCATGATAACTGCAAGTCTCAGAGAGCACAGAGGTACAAAAGCCTGGACAGCATGTGATTCCTGGAGTTGTTAGATGGTAGTAAATTTGGTTAATTCAAGAGAAAATTCCCAGATGATGCTCTGACAAGCCTATTGCAGACCTATGGCAATTTCTTTGATCAGGAAATACTGAAAAACAGAGCTGCAAGTGTTTTACTGCGACGAGGAGATTCAAGGGAACATTGCAAAGCTGAGTGACACAATCCTGAACTATAAGAGCAGTGGACTTGATGAAGCGATGCCTGAGCTGTACAGGCTCATGTGCCTTGTTGCTACTATGGGCGCAACATCAGCTGGGGTGGAGCATAGCTTCTCCTGCCTCAAGAGGCTGAAGAGCTACTCTCGGAACACTATGGGACAAGAGAGACTGAGGAACCTTGCAATCCTATCCATTAGGGGTGAAACGGTTCACAAAACTCACGGTTCGGTACGATATGGTACAGTGGTGTCACGGTTTGGTACGGGTTCGATACATCGACAAAATAAATGCCTGAGAAATATGCAATCTGTATTTAGATGTTCCATTTATTATAATAGTTATCATGGGTATCTTGAATTCACAGGAACATATGGAAACAAGGGGACAACAAAAAACAGCAGTGCCTGCCTTTACAACATGAAATAAAATAGCAATTTAAAACATAACTTCAGCAAGAGTTCATAGTCCCGCAGCATATATGAAAATTAAGTCACATAGCAGTGTCTTAAACAAAACAGGACCACTTGAGACTGGTTACTTGAATTTAAAAACATTTTTTTTATCAGATTTTCACATTTGTCTTTAAGATGAGTCTATCCACATTATCTGCAGTGAGCATAGATCGGCTTGCTGTGACAATATCAGCCGCTGTGTAGAAATACCCTCTCGCTAGGGATAGAGGTCCCAGGCACAGCCAGGTAGCACCTTGCTAAACATGGCAACATGAGGATATATTAACTCTTTGTCTTCCACCATGTAAGTGGATCAACATCCAGGGGAATTACAGTCCACTTCACCTCCTCCATGACCTTGACATTTGACTTGGTTCCCTGCTCCTGGGTCGTGAACAACTCCCCAAAAAGCTCAGCCATGGCAGGCTTCTTTTCTGGAGGAGAACCCCTGTCGTCTGCCATCTCTGGAGAGGGGTTGGCTCCTGTGGTATCTGTGACTTGACCCGGCAGAATTCAATTAGATGAAAATTACTATCTCGGAAGTGGCTTTAAAAATATGATTTGTTGTTGGAAATATATATCAAACACTATTATTACAATTATTACTTTATAAGTAATTGTTAAATCACTAATTAATAAAATAATAAATGTCACATTAACAAAATAAATGCAATACCTGTTGTATATTGGTCACAATCTCAGCTGTGAGTTCATCGTAGACTCTCAGACGAGCAGCAGCATCCAGGTGCAGTAGGGTCTTGAACCGGGGATCCAGAGCGGTGCTCTTGTGTAAGAAGTCTTGGACACCAGGGTCAGCATATCTAGGCTCCAGGTTAACTCTGATAGCAGTCTTGACAGCCCTTATTGCAGGTTCATCTTCATCAGACGTCACCATTGATTTCAGGATCATTGTTTTCATAGGCAGGACCATGGAAACTGATGGAATGCTCTCAGTGCATATCAGTGTTGTGACTGTTTTGAGAGGTTTGCACACTTTGATAACTTCCTCTGCTAGTCTTATGTCATTTTCAGTCAAAGTCACAATATCTTTGACATTCCTCCACACAGCTTGATCAGTCAGTGTAGAAAACACCGCAACTTTCTGATCAAGGTATCTCTCAACCATGTCATGGCTTTAATTCCATCTAGCAGGGACATGTTGGATTAGTTTGTGGTTTGGCAGCTCCAGCATCTCCTGTTTTGTCTTGAAAACATGTGCAGCAGTTGTGCTTTTGTGAAAGGATACCACCTTCCTGATCTTTGCTAGGAGGCGAGTGATTGGATTCACTGACATTGCTTTTTGAGATGCTAGATCAATAACGTGAGCAAAGCATCCTATCTGTGACCCCAATCTAGCTACTGCAACTGCATTTAAAATATTTCTAACGTTGTCAGTGGTCACAGGAATCGTTACATTATCCCTCTCCAACTTCCACACTGCAACTACTTCCCTTTAGCTCTTCCCCCAACTTTACACTGGTGTGACTCCTCTTAACGGGACGTGTTTGAAAAACATGGCTTTTTATCTCCCACTCTGCCGTAATGAAATGAGCCATTACAATAAGGTAGCTCTAGAAGTCCAACTGTCCGTTGTTAGAGCAACAGACCGCGTTTCTGACAACTCGCTCTCAAGGTGTTCTTTAGTTTAGTAAGGCAGGTATTAATGTCTGGGCAAAATGTGTATGGGAAGGAATAGTGAAGCGCGGCCCAACCACTTTAAACATATTTCTGAACCTCTACCACAATTCTGAATTCTCTACCACAGAGGAGGGTCTCATATCTGCCGCTATGAATTTTGCTATCGCTGAGTTGAAGGCTGTGGGGAGAAGTGGTTGTTGTTCATCTGCAATGAACAGAGCCTACATGTTTTAAAAGTTTTATCCAACACTCGTTGGCAACCCCTGTTATAGTTTACAGGGAAACCGAAATGTTTCCAGACGACAGACCTGAATGATACTGGGGCGTCTTCTAGTTCTGGCTCGCCAATGCTTGCCATGTTGCTCCTTTGCATTTAGCTAACTGCTAATTCCTTCATAAGCTAATTGCTGCTACGACTGTCTCTCAGTTCTGTTCTCGCTGGAGTGAAATAACTAATGACTAAACAACTTTTTTTTTAAAGACTTTATTACTACGTGGATTTTTTTCCCACGTTAATTTATACGCCATTGGTTTATTGCAATAATATTTTGTTTTACAATTAAATATACAGATATTTTCTAGCTATAATATATGATTAATGTATTGTTCGGTTCGCAGTGCGTACCTAACCGTGCACCGTGGACCCTGTACCGAACAGTTCAATATGAATACGCATACAGTTTTACCTCTACTATCCATAGAGAATTCTTAAATCACTGCATAAAAATCCTCACTAGTACGAGAAGGCCATCGAACAGTTTGTCAACCAGACTATGAGAAGGACTTCATCTTTAAAGTAAGGCTTTCACATGTTTTCCCCCATTATAATGACGTTTACATTTAGTTTAATTGTTAATGAAATTATGTTACCAATTTTGAATTGATATTCATTTTAATTTTGTTTTCAACAGTAATTCCCCCATGCTCCACCCATGGCCCTCTGAAGAACTAAACAGACCTGTGCCCTCTGGAGATCGGAAAAGCCATTAACCCCTTTGAAGAACTGAACAGTCTGTGCACATCTGAAGAACTGAAAAGTCTGTGCCCCTCTGAAGAACTGAATCCCCTTGTTATTCCCCATTTCCCATATGCTCTTTCATCCACTGGCACATTGAATGTTTCCTGTCCAAGCACTGTGAGTAACCCTGTACATTTTCTTTAATTATTATGTAGAGTCAATCACATACACGATCACATTATTACACATCAATGTGATTTTACTCCTTGCTTGGACTAACTCATTCTTAGCGCTTTTGTCTAACCGTGTGTTATTGTTTTTTGTCTTCCCAGTCAAATCCTGTCCTGCCCTTAGTGGAGGAGTTGGGCTCTTCTCCAACACCATCCATCCATCCATCCATCCATGATGAACCTTTTTCTGCACTGAAGCCTTTGAACACCTCAACCTTGTCCTGCACTGAAGTAAAGCCTTTGAACAGCCTTTGAATTTTACTTAAATGTCTTTATTAAATGTTTTAGGTTCAAATAATTTGTCTTGGATGATTTTTTAAATGTTCTTTGTTGTTCGGTCCGCAGCTATACCATGGGTATTCCATCCTCCTCAATTATTAAAGTCACAAGCCTCCACTACAATACAGTAATAGTAATGCCATCAACACAGTATTGGTAATGCCATCAATACACTAATGGTATAAATAAATGTACAGAACATTGCTACTTATATTATAAAATCATAAATATCTCATCTGTAGTTATGGAGCTGTCTGTGTGATTTATTTTAGAATGCATTGTTTTAAATGATAATGACCCAAACGAAGCCAGGCGGGCGGGTTGTCGACTTTGATGCCTCGCTCAATTAGAACGTGTCTCTATTTTTGCGTTTTATTGCTGACCCTGTAGTCACACAGAACAATACAACTGTTGTCATTATTCACTTTTTATTCGCATTTTAATTGGAAGAGGTAGCTAAGGGTTAAGGGGTTTACCATGCATGCTAAATTAGACCATTTCATCCACTTATGGAAACACAACATTGCTATCAGCAAAGATAAAATTGGAGATATGGACTATCCTACTTCCTACAGTCAGTGCTCTGCCTGTCCCATTCTTTCAACCTGCATCGCTCTGCTTGCTCCACCTGCCCGCTTCTGGTGAGTTTTTTTTGTTTTACTGTACATTCATGTCATGAAAAGGTCTGTCATTAAAGATATTAGTTAGCGCTTTCAAATCTCACCCCGTTTCTGAACACAAACAAAATGACAATAAATCCATCCACTTTCTGTCTTTTACGGTAATTTGAATTGGAAAGATGGAAATCTATCTCAAAGATCAGTGTGGTTATTAGAGAGGAACAGGAAATTCTCTGTCTACGTTCCAAATGGCGGCACAACTATTCCCTTTATAGTGCACTACTTTTGACCAGGTGCTTTGGTCAAAAGTAGTGCACTATAAAGGGAATAGGGTGCCATTTGGGACACAAGTTCTATTACCGCAGTGTGAATACTAGGGTTTACCTTACCGACTGTGTGCTTCCAGTATCCAAAATATCAAAGCGTTTTTTGTAATTACTATTTCAAGTATTTCAAGGGACTCAACCATTTCCCCAATCTCCTCCACACAAGTTATTCTCTAGAACTTCAAAGTCGGTAATATTATTTAACCCAGCTTTTCGTCTCCGTTAAACAAAAGGGGAGCAGAAAGAAATCAAACCAAGGACAAGACAGAGTATGCATCCAAAATGGCACCATATTCTCTATATTGGCCCTGGTCAAAAGTAGTGCACTATAGAGTGAATAGGGTACCATTATAGACGAGGCCAGCGTGCAAGAGTAGCAGATTATGTGGTGCAGTGGTGGAAAAAGTACTGAATTTTCATACTTAAGTAAAAATAAAGATACCTTAACAGAAAATGGGTCAACTAAAAGGAAAGGTCACCCAGTAAAATCTTACCTGATTAAAAGGTCTAAAAGTATTTGGTTTTAAATATACTTAAGTATCAAAAATAAATGTAATTGCTAAAATATACTTAGGTATCAAAATTTAAATATTTGTTTCATGAGGCAACTCGAAACAACGAATTTCTAATTCCTTATATTAAGCAAACCAGATGGCACAATTATTCTTTTTTTTATATATATATATATCCAGGGGCACACTCCAACACTCAGACATTATTTATAAAAGAAGCATGGGTTTGGTGAGCCAGATCAGACACAATGACCAGGGATGTTCTCTTGATAAATGTGTGAATTACACTATTTTCCTGTCCTGCTAAGCATTCAAACTTTTGAGTGTCAGGAAAAAATGTATGGAGTAAAAAGTACATAATTTTCTTTAGGAATGTAGTGAAGTAAAAGTTGTCAATAATATAAATAGTAGAGTACAGATACCCCCAAAAACTACTTAATTAGTACTGTCAAGTATTTTTACTTAAGTACTTTATACCACTGATGTGGTGGAACACTGAGCTAACTGATCTAACAGATCTGTTAGACGCATCACAAAAGATGCATTTACCCTCTGGTCAAAAGTAGTGCACTATGTAGGAAATAGGAGGTCATTTGGGACTCACTAAGGTGATAATGTGACATATGATGCAGTAATCAGGTTCACAAACAAACAAACAAAAGAAGAAGATGGATGATGGGTAAAATAACGACATTGTGGGATTGAAGAATAGAATAGGAGGAAATAATGTCAGACTTATTCACTGACTGAAACATCACTATCAGAACTCATTTGAGCAGGGTCTTATTACCCAGGACTCATTGTGGATTCCGTTCAAAGCACAGTGGGAAGAAATAGAGAGAGTGTATCCTACCCCAGTCATAGCCGAAGGAGAAACATCTAACGAGGCAAGGAGAAGAAAGTCAATCAACTCCAGCAAACATTCTTCATCAGAACTAACCAAGGACCCCCTGGAAAACAGTGGCAATTGTTACCGAGTGGACGATCCTGGCAACAAAAAAAGAAAGATCCAAACTGTAGTACTGATTTCCTCCTTACTCTTCTGCAGTGCTCTGTGTCTGTCTTGTGTGTATGCTGAGTTGTGTACTGTACAGATGTGGAGGATCTGGAATTCTGGATACAGTAAAGGCTGTAGTAGTTGAACTACCATAGTAGGTTCAATTTGCTCCTCACAGAACTCGGCTAGGCGAAGCAAATGTCTGTGCCTCGCATAATCCCTTAAAAGACCTTCACTTGAAGATTATATGTTTGTCCCTCTTTAGACGCCGTAGCAACAACATATAGTGGCTTGCGAAAGTACTCACGACCTTGGCAATTTTCCTATTTTGTTGCCTTACAACCTGGAATTAAAATGTTTTTGGGGGGATTTGTATCATTTGATTTACACAACACATCTACCACTTTGAAGATGCAAAATATTTTTAATTGTGAAACAAACAAGAGATAAAACAAAAAAACATAACTTGAGCATGCATAACTATTCACCCCCTCCCCAAATCAATACTTTGTAGAGCCACCTTTTGCAACAATTATAGCTGTAAGTCTCTTGGGGTATGTCGCTATAAGCTTGGCACATCTAGCCACTGGGATTTCTGCCCATTCTTCAAGGCAAAACTGTTCCAGCTCCTTCAAGTTGGATGGGTTCCGCTGGTGTACAGCAATCTTTAAGCCATACCACAGATTCTCAATTGGATTGAGGTCTGGTCTTTGACTAGGCCATTCCAAGACATTTAAATGTTTCCCTTTAAACCACTCGAGTGTTGCTTTAGCAGTATGCTTAGGGTCATTGTCTTACTGGAAGGCGAACCTCCGTCCCAGTCTCAAATCTCTGGAAGACTGAAACAGGTTTCCCCTCAAGAATTTTCCTGTATTTAGCACCCTCCATCATTCCTTCAATTCTGACCAGTTTCCTAGTCCCTGCCGATGAAAAACATCCCCACAGCATGATGCTGCCACCACCATGCTTCACTGTGAGGATGGTGTTCTCGGGGTGATGGGAGGTTTTGGGTTTGCACCAGACAGCGTTTTCCTTTGGTTAACACCAAACGTGTTTGCTTATTTTTTTCTTTAAACCTTACGGATCCCTTATACCCCACTCCCGTTTGAATCCCATTAACGGGATTGATTTGACAACATCCAGTGAAATTGCAGTGCACCAAATTCAAAAACAGAAATACTCATTTTAAAAAATTCATAAAGCATACAAGTGTAGTCAAAATAAAGCTTAACTTCCTGTTAATCCAGCCGCTGTGTCAGATTTCAAAAAGGCTTTACGGCGAAAGCAGACCATGTGATTATCTGAGGACAGCACCCCGAATACAAACACATGAAAATCAGATTTCAACCAGGCAGGTGCGCGACAAGACAGAAATAGCTATATAATTAATGCCTTACCTTTGAAGATCTTCTGTTGGCACTCCAAAATGTCCAGAAACATCACAAATGGTCATTTTGTTCGATAATGTCCTTCTTTTTGTTGGGTGAGTTGTATCTAATAAGTTACCTGTAAACTTGGTCCAAACATTTCAAACAACGTTCCTAATCCAACCTTAGATTATTTAAGTTTTAGGGTACCTATCAAATTTAAGACGGAATGAACTGTTTCTAATACTGGATAAAAACAACATGAAGCGTGATCCAGGCCATGCGTACCAAAAGACTTGAGTCCATCTGAGGGACACATGGAAAGAATAGGACTACTTCTTAATTTCTCAAAAGAAAAACATCAACCAATTTCTAAAGATTGTTGACATCTAGTGGAAGCCATAGTTTATAGCAACCAGTTTCCTAAAAAAAAGGGATTCCCATAGAAAACTAATGGAAAACACACTGACCTCAAAAACATTTTTCCCTGGATGGATTGTGCTCGGGGTTTCGCCTGCCAAATCAGTTCTGTTATACTCACAGACATTATTCAAACAGTTTTAGAAACTTCGGAGTGTTGTCTATCCAAATCTACTAGTAATATGCATATCCTAGCTTCTCGGCCTGAGAAGCAGGCAGTTTACTTTGGGCACGCTTTTCATCTGGACGTGAAAATACTTCCCCCTAGCAGTAAACCCCGAAGAGGTTTTAAGCAATGGCTTTTTTTCTGGCCACTCTACCGTCTTAAAGTGGTCCTATGGACAGATACTCCACTCTCCACTGTGGAGCTTTGCAGCTCCTTCAGGGTTATCCTTGGTCTCTTTGTTGCCTCTCTGATTAATGCCCTCCTTTCCTGGTCCATGAGTTTTGGTGTGCGGCCCTCTCTTGGCAGGTTTGCTGTGGTCATAATAAAAATTCATAAAACATACAAATGTTATACATCATCTTCCTGTTAATCCAGCCGCTGCCATATTTAAATAATTGATTTAATGGTGCTCTGTGGGATGTTCAAAGTTTCGGATATTTTTTTATAACCCAACCCTGATTTGTACTTCTCAACAACTTTGTCTCTGACCTGTTTGGAGAGCTCCTTGGTCTTCATGGTGCCGCTTGCTTGGTGGTGCCCCTTGCTTAGTGGTGTTGCAGACTCTGGGGCCTTTCAGAACAGGTGTGTGTATATATACTGAGATCATGTGACAGATCATGTGACACTTAGATTGCACACATGTTGACTTTATTTAACTAATTATGTGACTTTCGAAGGTAATCTGGTTGCACCAGATCTTATTTAGGGGCTTTATAGCAAAGGGGATGAATACACATGCACGCACCACTTTTCTTTTTTAATTTTTTAAAATGTATTTTTAAACAAGTAATTTTTTTCATGTCACTTCACCAATTTGGACTATTTTGTGTGTGTCCGTTTCATGAAATCCAAATTAAAATATTTTTCAATTACAGTTTGCAATGCAACAAAATAGGACAAACACCAAGGGGAATTAATACTTTTGCAAGGCACAGTATACACTTCCTCAACATAATCAGAATTCATCTACAAGAAATCTGTAAATAACTGACGTTTTTGCCAAGCATGTCTTAGTCGCACAATTTTACATCTAACTACGTTGTATAATATGTTCTGTGCAGTATTTCTCAAGTGAAAAAATGTGCATGAAAACTCGTTGAATGACAACACTTAATTGAAGAATCTTGTCCATTGTTCCCAGTCATACTAGGAGTAGTACCAAATATTTGTATAACTTACCCATGATAGACCACAGCTTGTCGTTTCCATTGGAAGCAAATGAATCATAGTGCGCAGAACAAGCAAGGAGGTGGGCAGGCCAAGCACGAGCTATCAAGATCCTATTGGTGCGTTCTAGCATGTATTTGCATATGTCCTTTAGTCTGTGTAGTGCACGTGCGCAATAACTACATTCGCCCTTGCACTCATTCTAAAGAGCGCAATGTCTTAAAACTTTGGCAAAGGGTAAAGTCTACCAAACTTAGTCCACTCTGTTCGTAAAAGATTCTCGTTTTGGAAACAGAAAACTGTATTGAGGTCAATTGTTTCATAGTTGACAAAATTAGCAAAGTGTAGGCCAAAATCCATTTTGGTCTATCTTCTCCCACTGCCGGCCACTGGGCTCCTCTCATCACCAAATTTGTTTGTGAGTGGATACGCCAACGGGATGCTGAACATTTATACATCCGGTGAAATATCTGGCTCATTGTTCTATCTGTGGTAGTACTGTTGATCAATGACCAA
Organism: Oncorhynchus kisutch; assembly: GCF_002021735.2. Classification (NCBI taxonomy): domain Eukaryota; kingdom Metazoa; phylum Chordata; class Actinopteri; order Salmoniformes; family Salmonidae; genus Oncorhynchus; species Oncorhynchus kisutch. The sequence continues at coordinate 52,593,641 of NC_034184.2, read as the reverse complement.
CGAATGGGCGTAAATTTCAGCTACCGAACTTCGAGTTGCCTCACGAAACAAACGTGTGCGTGCTTGCGAACAGCCAGAAAAAAAACCTGCCGAACACCATAACAAACAAAAACGTAAAACTGTCTTGTTATAATAACCTTTCCAATGTTATCTGCCCATCCGTTCACTCTCACACCATTCAATTCGGACAGGCTAGAACAAATAGACAGAGTGACAGACAAACGAATGGGACAGATTTTTGAAAGAGGTCCATTTATTCCACACACAATCGTTAGTTAGGCACCCCTCTTCCAATATCCCCACCCCATCTACCCCCCCTTCACTCTAATTGCATCTGAGTTAACAGTGGAGGTAGGCGAGGGGTGGAACATTCCAGAGCAGTAAGATAACTTCACTCTAGGGCTCCTTTCTCTCCAAATGAAAGGCGTGTGGAATGTTGTGCCAGAGCTCTGACAGGTAGAGAGGAAGAGGAGCAGAAAGAGTAAAGAGAACAGGGAGAGGGAAGAGAAGTGGGGTGCTGTTACACTACCACGATACAAAACACATGTGCTCCTCCTCCCCCACCTCCTTCTCAACCCACCTCATCCCCTGCTCCACTTCCTTCTCAACCTCCTCCCCCTTCTCCACCATCCTCCTCCTCCTCACCCCACCCTCCTACCCCTCATCCTCGCCCTCTCCTCATCCCCCCCTCAGCTCCCTGCTCCCCTGTTAGGGTCTAGGAGCTGAATAAAGGCATTAAAGAGTTTGTCTAAAGCCCGACTGCACCAAATGCTCCAAATGCCTATTTAATCAAAAGAAAATAAACCTGGCCACATTCAAATATTGGGTAAATCAACCTGCCCATATTGGCTGAGCCGCAGAATTATAACCTGCTGTCTGAGGTTTAGGTATGGAGACTAAGGCTGCTTCTGAAACGGCACCCTATTACCTATATAGTGGACTACTTTTGACCAGAGCTCACATAAAAGTAGTGTACTAAATAGGGAATAGGGTGCCATTTGGGATGCAACCATGGAGTCATGCTTCTGGCCTGGTCTGTGTCTTCAGGCCCCCGCTCCTGTTACCTAAACACACTGAGGAAGAAGAGACACACCCAGACCCAGCACTGGGGATGAATGGCTTACCATAGATACACATATCACCTGGAAGGAAATTAACTAAAAAAGAAAAGGTTATACATGTTTGAAACAACAAATTCTGATAAGTTGCGCCAGATTTAGGCAGAGTAAGAACTTCAAGAGCTTAAATTGTTAGGTGTAAGGACAGGCCCATTACTCTGTAGTAGTACAACACTTAAGGCTACCTCTTTGGAAAGTTGTGCAAAGAAAGCCCTACTAAGTTATGTTGCTGAAAGCTATGTTGTTGTGTTGTCAGGTATAAGAATAAGGACGTCTCCTGACAAGGTTAATTGAATAAACATGGTATAACGGCCAACCTTCCCCAGAGTCACAAGGTCAGCCAGGTCATGGGGTCAGCATCCTCAAGGTCGCGTGGCATGCAGTAACCCATGGTTACACACACAGCCTGTTGTTTATTATGGACCACATCACTAATGCCATTTAAATTAGCCTGTCTATCACCCCCCAGCCCGAAGCAGACCATCCCGCGTCACTGTCCTTCTTCCCATCTTGAGGGCCCCTTAAAACAGGCCATCATTGTCTGGCGCTCTAGAGAAAGACGGTCTGCGTCTGTGTTTTCACTCCTCTGGGGTGGGGTTCATTAGGCTGTCAGACAGACAGACGGACAGTAATGTGACCCAGCAACCCAGCCAGCCAATGGAGCTATGGGAGCATGGGACAGCTCAGATGGAGGGATGGAGGGAGGGGATGGGGGAAGGATGGAGAGCACAAAGCAGCTCCACCGGAGGACCAACAGAGATTACTCTTCCTAATAGGGTTCATTAAGGTAACACGATAGCTCTGTCTGCGTATAGTAGTAGAGGAAGAGGAGAGTAGGCTATGCAAAGAATCAGCATGATGTTGATGTTGTTTTCTTGGCTCAGCCCTGGGCCACGTTGTGAATTCCAGAATCCAAATACTTGGTAACAGGAGCTGCATTGTGAGCAGCTGAAGCCCTGCAGCTGATGGTTGGGATAGGATGGACTGTTTGTATGGGTCTCCAAAATCTTCTGCCTGGCCACATAAAGTCTTAGCACAACTTTTCAAAGCAGTAGCTGTGGGCTACCACAGTAGCTAGCTCCACCTGGGACATCACAGGATCACAGACCTGATTCTCCAGCACAGCCTGTCACGCTTGAAGCCCAATCAGTCTTGTCACTGGGACTGGGCTGCTGCCACAGATGCCCATTTAATGAGCCACTAACATCTTTAAGGATTGCTGATCTACAATCAGTTTCACCTTTCAGATCATAATAAATAAGATTACACTGAGTATACTATAACATTAAGAACACCTGCTCTTTCCATGACATAGACTGACCAGGTGAATCCAGGTGAAGGCTATGATCCCTTGTTGATGTCACTTGTTAAATCCACTTCAATCCGTGTAGATGAATGGGGAGGGGATAGGTCAAATAAGGATGTTTAAGCCTTGAGACATAGATTGTGTATGTGGGCCATTCAGAGTGTAAATGGGCAAGACAAAAGTATCAGCGTGTCGCTGATCTAGAGGATATTAGACGTGGAGGTAAAGAAGAAGAACAAGGATGTATCTGGGGAAAGAGGAGAATGACTTGTGAACATCATTTAACAGTCATTTACTTCGTCTTTTCTTACTCTCGGTTCTGTCAGCCAATCAGGTCTTGTAGAGTGGACACGAAACACATTACACTGTGGGGGAGTGACCAATGATCAATTACTGTATCTACACCACTGATTGCTCACTGAGACAATGCACAGGTGACAATAGTCTCCCAGACAGAAAAGCCACCCTACTACTGACAAAGGCTGTGAAAACAGCTTCACCAGCTTCACCAGCTTCACCAGTACCACACCCACCCTTACTGCTCTGTTCTGTCTGAGCTAAGCTGACCAAGATAAGAAGTGCATGTCTACACACATAGACGTACCCACACACACAGATGTACGTACGCATACACACGCACAAATCTGCTGATGCACACACAGACAGACACACACACTCACAGCTCTTAATGCACACAGCCAGAAGAACTAGACGTGGGACAATGTTGTCTTGAGCGGATGGTCGGGGGGCCGGAACAACATTCCAAATCATTTGTAGACTGCAAATTGACCGATAGAAGCTCAAACAGACATGTTTGACTAAAACATCATTTCCAACCTTGCTTATATCATGTGTCTCTCTACTAAGTGTGGGAAAACTTGGGAATACATTTCTTAAATTAAAATCACTTGGAGCTGATTTCCTGGTGTTTTTAGTCTTTTATGTGCAACAATGAAAATGCTACAAAATATATATATTTGTAATTTGTTTTGCTCAGAAAACTTTGTGGGTCAAATAAAATCACCCCCAGGCCAAATTCGCCAATTCCTGGCTTATTGCCTAGGCCTACTCTATGCTATACACGCTCAGCCATGCATTGAACAGACTTTTTTTGCGAAAAGTAAGTTATATTACTAGCCTAAATTATGACTATCCAATCTACTTATCACATTATGAAAGTAGTATTCACCCACATTGGCATTTTTCCTATTTTATTGCCTTACAACCTGGAATTAACATGGATTTTTTTGTTTTGGGGGGGGGGGGGGGGGGTTGAATCATTTGATTTACACAACACGTCTACCACTTTGAAGATGCAAAATATGTTTTATTGCGAAACAAACAAGAAATAATACAAAAAAACTGAAAACTTGAAGTGTACATAACTATTCAACCCCCAAAAGTCAATACTTTGTAGAGCCACCTTTTGCAGAAATGACATCTGCAAGTCTCTTAGGGTATGTCTCTATAAGCTTGGCACATCTAGCCACTGGGATTTTTGCCCATTCTTCAAGGCAAAACTGGTCCAGCTCCTTTAAGTTGGATGGGTTCTGCTGGTGTACAGCAATCTTTAAGCTATACCGCAGATTCTCAATTGGATTGAGGTCTGGGCTTTGACTAGGCCATTCCAAGACATTTAAATGTTTCCCCTTAAACCACTCGAGTGTTGCTTTAGCAGTATGCTTAGGGTCATTGTCTTGCTGAAAGGCGAACCTCCGTCCCAGTCCTCAAGAATTTCCCTGTATTTAGCGCCATCCATCATTCCTTCAATTCTGACCAGTTTCCCAGTCCCTGCTGACGAAAAACATCCCCACAGCATGATGCTGCCACCCATTCTTCATGGATGGTATTCTCGGGGTGATGAGAGGTGTTGGGTTTGCACTAGACATAGTGTTTTCCTTGATGGCCAAAAAGCTACATTTTAGTCTCATCTGACCAGAGTACCTTCTTCCATATGTTTGGGGATTCTCCCACATGCCTTTTGGCGAACACCAAATGTGTTTGCTTATTTTTTTCTTTAAGCAATGGATTTTTTTTCTGGCCACCCTTCCGTAAAAGCTCAGCTCTGTGAAGTGTACAGCTTAAAGTTGTCCTATGGACAGATACTCCAATTTCCACAGTTGAGTTTTGCAGCTCCTTCAGGGTTATCTTTGGTCTCTTTGTTGCCTCTCTGATTAATGCCCTCCTTGTCTGGTCCGTGAGTTTTGGTGGGCAGGTTTGTTGTGGTGCCATATTAATAATGGATTTAATGATGCTCTGTGGGATGTTCAAAGTTTTGGATATTTTTTATAACCCGACCCTGACCTATACTTCTCCACAACTTTGTCCCTGACCTCCTTGGTCTTCATGGTGCCGCTTGCTTGGTGGTTCCCCTTGCTTAGAGTGGTGTTATTGACTCTGGGCCTTTCAGAACAGGTATATATATACTGAGATCGTGTGACAGATCATGTGACACTTAGATTGCACACAGGTGGACTTTGATCCCTTGTTGATGTCACTTGTTAAATCCACTTCAATCCGTGTAGATGAATGGGGAGGGGATAGGTCGAAGAAGGATGTTTAAGCCTTGAGACATAGATTGTGTATGTGGGCCATTCAGAGTGTAAATGGGCAAGACAAAAGTATCAGCGTGTCGCTGATCTAGAGGATATTAGACGTGGAGGTAAAGAAGAAGAACAAGGATGTATCTGGGGAAAGAGGAGAATGACTTGTGAACATCATTTAACAGTCATTTACTTCGTCTTTTCTTACTCTCGGTTCTGTCAGCCAATCAGGTCTTGTAGAGTGGACACGAAACACATTACACTGTGGGGGAGTGACCAATGATCAAGTACTGTATCTACACCACTGATTGCTCACTGAGACAATGCACAGGTGACAATAGTCTCCCAGACAGAAAAGCCACCCTACTACTGACAAAGGCTGTGAAAACAGCTTCACCAGCTTCACCAGCTTCACCAGTACCACACCCACCCTTACTGCTCTGTTCTGTCTGAGCTAAGCTGACCAAGATAAGAAGTGCATGTCTACACACATAGACGTACCCACACACACAGATGTACGTACGCATACACACGCACAAATCTGCTGATGCACACACAGACAGACACACACACTCACAGCTCTTAATGCACACAGCCAGAAGAACTAGACGTGGGACAATGTTGTCTTGAGCGGATGGTCGGGGGGCCGGAACAACATTCCAAATCATTTGTAGACTGCAAATTGACCGATAGAAGCTCAAACAGACATGTTTGACTAAAACATCATTTCAAACCTTGCTTATATCATGTGTCTCTCTACTAAGTGTGGGAAAACTTGGGAATACATTTCTTAAATTAAAATCACTTGGAGCTGATTTCCTGGTGTTTTTAGTCTTTTATGTGCAACAATGAAAATGCTACAAAATATATATATTTGTAATTTGTTTTGCTCAGAAAACTTTGTGGGTCAAATAAAATCACCCCCAGGCCAAATTCGTGTGACAGATCATGTGACACTTAGATTGCACACAGGTGGACTTTATTTAACTAATTATGTGACTTTCGAAGGTAATTGGTTGCACCAAATCTTATTTAGGGGCTTCATAGGCAAAGGAGGTGAATACATATGCACGTACCACTTATTTTTTTTCCCCATTTCATATCACCAATTTGGACTATTTTGTGTATGTACATTACATGAAATTCAAATAAAAATCCATTTAAATTACAGGTTGTAATGCAACAAAATAGGAAAAATGCCAAGGGGGATGAATACTTTTGCAAGGCACTGTAGGTTTTGCAAGGCACTGTAGGCAAATGCAATGATGCATGGAATGCCTTATTATAATGGTGAATTTTTATGGGGAGAGTTTAGCTTCCTTAAACTAGAAACTCATGTGCCGCCAATGCACTCTACCACATGGTATTGCAGAGCAGCTAGTTAACAGCCCCTTGTTATTCAAAGTACTATAACTCTCTACCCTCATTCTGCTGGTCTAAAGAGGAGTTGAGAAAAAGGCTGTGTTTGGCTAATTGAAGTGATATGGTACAACAGAAATTAGATTAACAGGATGAATAGTTCCCAGAAAGGCTATATTTGGTGTGGTGGTAATTATGTCTCCTGATTGTGGCAGTCAGATGGTCTTAAAGCATGGTAGGGCAATGGGAGGTGGAAATGGGGTATGTGTGTAGGGGAGCCAGGAGTTAGGCTCTCTCACAGCTGATATGGCTAGTTCTGGCTGCTAACGAAAGAGAGGGAGGATTTTGGGGGGTGCTGATCATCTCTTTGGCATAGAGCCATACTCCATCAGTCTCCATCTACCTTCCCTCAGCCCAGGGACAGACTGCTCCAGCCCCCCTGGATGCATCATGGATCCTGACAGTGTCCAGCGCCAACCACATAAAGGCCCACACTGGACACACAGAGCTTTGCTTTGAGACCATCCAGGGGGGACCAAACAGTTGGCCTTAATAGGGCATCCACATGGACAGTGCAGTAGCCTACCAGTCCCAGTCCTCATCCCAAACAGTGCTGGATTTAACCAAACAGAATGTACAGTAACAACGTTGTACAAAAGTTGCCATCTCATCCTTGTCAAGTGAGCAGCTGACCCCTACAGTATAAGAAGCCCATCCCCAGGCCAGCCTCCCAGCCATGGAAAAGAGACGACTGGAGGGGGGAATGGACATTGAGGATGCGTCCCAAATGGCACCCTATCCCCTTTATAGTGCATTACATTACTCACCCCTTGTCCTTCATTCCGGTGGGGTTGGAGGGTATATGGTACAATGGAACTGGGTATGTCTGTGCATGGCGTAGGACCACAATCCAGTTGTTTTATTAATTAAAGCCATACAGATATTATATCAATAGAGGCTTGCATCCATGGCCCATAGCCTACTGAAATGGGGGCATTCTCACTCATCCATCCTAGGTGTGCTATAACGGATATAAAGGATGTGCAAACCACCATAGTGCCAACATTCAATTGAATCACCAACCCTGTGCCAGGCACCAATTAGGCAGCAGAGCACCCTGAACCCTGACCTGAAACAATGGATATTCTGGTACAGTACAGTGACACTGAGGCTTCCCCTTACTCCACACACTGCTTACGTTATTGGGCCAGTTGCTTCCCCATTCTGCTTTCTTTGGAGGTTTCCGATATGTAAACTGTGATAGCTTGTTTTTGTCAGACCTGGCAGATTTCAGTGACTGAAAGTGGAAGCCTGATGTGCCACTGTAACTACAGTGAATGTAGGATAACTCTAGAGGAGAGAGATACACACACTGATAATCTCAAGGGACCTGAGCGTGTGTCAGGATCATTCCTGCTCCAACTACACTACTCCCACGTGAAAGAGCGAGAGAGATAGAGGGGAGAAAGAGAGGCACATATAGAAAGAGGGGAAAAGGGAGAGGGAGAGAAAGAGAGGGTGTTGGGAGTGGGTCAACTCTGCTTATGTTGATGGGTAAAGGGTTGTAGTGAGATTGGGGGAACTACACTGATACACTGCCTGGGATAGTTGTCCCTAAACCTACGGAAGCTGCATGGTGTTATAACCTCTCACAATGTTGTCAGGACAATTCATGGAACTGGGAGGGGAAGTGATTGGAGATTACTTTCCCCACTTATGCACTGGTCCTAAATGGCGCCCTACTCCTACTTTTAACCAGAGACCTATGGGCCCTGGTCAAAAGTAGTGCACTATAATTGGGGATAGGGTGTCATTTGGAACATACCATGTGTGTGGAGCCTGGGGAGGTACGTGCTAGTAGCATGGATCAGATGGTTTGCTAAAAGAGCATGTAAAAGTGGTCTGAGAGATAAGGCCCCTGGAAAGACCGCACTCAACGAGCTGTATAAGGCCATAAGCAAACAGAAGCAAACAGAAGCGGCGCTCCTAGTGGCCGGGGACTCAACTGCAGAAAAACGCAAATCCGTTTTACCTAATTTCTACCAGCATGTCACATGTGCAACCAGAGGAAAAACAACTCTAGAACATCTTTACTCCACACACCGAGGCACATGCAAAGCTCTCCCTCCCCTCCCTTTGTCAAATCTGACCATAATTCTATCCTCCTCATACCTGCTTACAAGTAAAAACTAAAGCAGGAAGTACCAGTGACTCGCTCAATACAGAAATGGTCAGATGAACGCGGATGCTACGCAACAGAACTGTTTTGCTAGCATAGACTGGAATGTGTTCCGCGATTCATTCAATGGCATTGAGGAATATACCACCTCAGTCACCACAGATGACGTAATCTCAATCGCACTCCACACTGCCCTTTTCCACCTGGACAAAAAGAACACCTATGTGAGAATGCTGTACATTGACTACAGCTCAGCGTTCAACACCATAGTGCCAACAAAGCTCATCGCTAAGCTAAGGACACTGGAACTAAACACCTCCCTCTGCAACTGGATCCTGGGCTTCCTGATGGGCTGCCCCCAGGTGGTAACGGTAGGCAACAACACATCTACCCCTCAGGGGTGCGTGCTTAGTCCCCTCCTGTACTCCATGTTCAACAAACTATCATGGTCCAAACACACCAAGACAGTCATGAAGAGGGCAGGACAACACCTTTTCCCCCTCTGGAGAAAATATTTGGCAGGGGTCCCCAGATCCTCAAGAGATTATACAGCTGCACCATTGAGAGCATCCTGACCAGTTGCATCACCGCCTGGTATGGTAACTGCTCGGCATCCGTCCGTAAGGCGCTACAGAGGGTAGTGCCTATGGCCCAGTACATCACTGGGGCCAAGCTTTTCTCTCTCTGCTACCGTATGGCAAGTGGTACCGGAGCGCCAAGTCTAGGTTCAAAAGGCTCCTTAACAACTTCTTCCCCCAAGCCATAAGACTGCTGAACAATTAAACAAGTGGCCCCTGAATGATTTACATTGACCCCCCCCCCCCCCCTGCTACCTGCTGTTTATTAACTATGCGTAGTCACTTTACCCCTACCTACATGTACAAATGACCTTGACTAACATTGACTCGGTACCGGCACCCCCTGTATATAGCCTCGTTATTGTTATTTTGTGTTTTATTAGATTTTTTACTTTAGTTTAATTAGTAAATATTTTCTTAATCAACAATGCAGTTCAATAAATAGAGTTAAGGGCTTATAAGTAAGAATTTCACGGTAAGGTCCACAGCGCGGTATTTCACGGTATTCAGCGCATGTGACAAATAAAATTTGATTTGAAATATAGGTATGTAACCTAAATGGCACCCTATTCCCTATATAGTGCACTGTTTTTGAAAGGTAGTGCTGGTGCACTATATTGGGGATAGGATTACATTTGGCGGACTTGGAACGCTGGAATGTTTTCTTCTAGCAAAATAGAATTACAATAAAAATGGCCTTCCTCGGTCCACTATTTCACGGCAGGTTTTAAAACGCTAAAGTGCAGAGGTGTAAAAGTAGAATTCCAAATCCAAGACCAAGACCATTTTTATATCTTCTTTATCCTTAGTTTCTTTTTTATACAATCCCTCCCATTTTATAAACCCCTCAAGCCACCTTTGTAAATTCTTTCAAAGCTCTGAAGGGGGAGAGGCTTGGAGCCAAGGAAAAGCCCCAGCAACATAAACTAGATCAGACCTTGGTTCAACTATATGAAATCAATCCAAATACGCAAGCTGGGCTTGATTGAGCATTCCTGGCGCAATAGAACCAAAATAATAGTTGCAAAACTGAAACCCCCTCCTAGCTGTCACTTCAGGCATGCTAAAGCAAATGCTGAAAGCACTTGAAAGAGTTCAACTTTATTTGAACCCAGGTCTGACAAGGTCCACAGCGCCTTTGTCTCTAAAACCGCCAGAATTCCTCTGAGTGTTGGCTCATAAATCAGAACCTATGGTTTGCTGCCCGGAGACACTGAGGATGGGGGTCAATGCAAGCAGGTTAGCCAAACACACCCCTGGAGAGGTGCTAGACCCACTTCAGAAGGAGTACTCCTCAGCAGAGAGCGAGGGTGTGTCCCAAATGGCCCATAGGGCACTGGTCAAAAGAAGTGCACTGTAAAGGGAATAGGGTGCCATTTGAGACAGAGACACTCGGGTGGGCTAGATACTCATCTCTGGAACGGAATAACTAGTCAGTTACATAACATAGGTAGACAATTAGAGAAGGTATAACATTACTTTGACCCTGACCTTGCCACCTCTCTGTACAGGAAGTCTTGGTTCATGTCCACAAATGGTCAAAACCTAGGATTGTAATTACACATGAATACCTACAGTACCTACCTAGTGATAAATACAAGAGTAGAGTTTGTCATGCTAAATCATTGTTCCCTTGTATGAATAAATGCCTAATAGTAAACCATAGCCATATTTAGGTACAGGACAGAATCAGATCAGTTCTATTCTACATAATTCATTTATTTTAGAGTGTTTGGTACAGTTGCACCCTCCTGAACCAACCTCTGACACACAAGCGCTCTCTTAACCTAGTTACTCAGAGGGAAGGGGTAGAGAAGAAAAATTCAAAGCCATCCTATAATGTAATGTATGTTTTTGAGGCGGCAGCGGGCGCTCCTCTCCTTCCCGTCGCTGTGCCCCCATGGCAGGAACTTTTCAAACTGGATCCCTTCACCCCCTGACCTCATGCTGCACAGAGTGGAATAACAGCTGTGGGGCCACCACACACTCCTGCTCCTGAACCACCTTCTCCTGGGACGCTCGTTGCTAAAGCCACTCATATTCTGTCACTCGCTCACTCTCTCAAATATACCCAAACTTTTGCTCCCTCAAACATACAAGCACAAATGGAAAGACCTACAGTAGTACCTTTATGGTTTGAAGAACTGCAAAGGAGGCAGAAACTTACCGTAAGTGGAAAAGGCACTCATTCCTTCTCCCTAACGGCAAACTATTCAGTGGTAGGGTTCATTCACAGAGAGTGCTTAGGTGGCAAGAAGTTTTGATTTAAAAAAAAAACGTACATTATCTTGGCCTTGTGTACTCCGTTCACTGAACTTATCATTAAGGTTTGGGTTGGAAATGCCTACATCCAAATTGGCAATAAAGGATTATGAGCAGATCTGGAAACAAAGTTAAGGCCTCTTTCTTTCAGTCTCCACCGAGAAAACTAAAGACTTGTGTTTAAAATGGAATGTGCCTACTCTCTATATCCAAATATTTGACATGTTAGCTCAACGAGTAGCCGGGAAGAGGTCCATCCATTTTACAGACTAACCACGCCGCTGGCTCCTCTCTCCTCCAGACAACTGACTTGATGAGCAACGGTATGGACTGTTTAAATATGGACTGACTAGCAAGGATGCATCGTTGTTTTTGGACAGTTGACGGTAAAAGTTGAATCTTGAAATAACAAATGTCAGACTGTTCCTTATCCACCACACATTTCAAAATACTGTTTTCATTTTGGTATAAAAGTCAATTTTGTGACACTGATTTAATAAAAAACATCTGAAAACATTTGATGTAACGTAAACAAACAAAAAGATGTATAGTCAGATGCTAGAAGTTAATATCTTCTTTAAGTACATTATTTGCAAAGGTTGGCATGGAGAGTAAATAAGTCCTTTCTTATCAAGAGCATCTGGTCACGGAAACATTTATACCCCATTTCACACAATCATGCCAATCCAAACCATACTGCGCCAGCTTCTATATTTTCGTCAGGACAGTTCCAGCTACCATAGCGGATGTCTAAACAGGCCAGCTCAGTACAGCTTGGCTCGGCTCATAAGTCCACTAATGTGGTGTCTTTAAGGGTAGGACTTTAAGTGCGTGTTGCCCTTGGACTTATACCTCACCAGTGCCATCTAGTGGTGATGGTCTACAAAACCGTGTGCAGAGTGCACAGTATGAGTGATCTACAAATAATTTTGCATCCCAAATGACTACTGATCGAAATAAGTGATTCTGCATCTCGCCTGGGCTCAGACGGATACCCACAAACACAATGAATCTTCTCCTCTAGCTCTTTTTCCTCGTGGTGTTGATACTGTTGCCCGTCTTCTTCTCCTCCCTGTTCTTTAGAGACTCCAGCAGGATCTCGAGCCTCTTGCTGGCCGCCTGGGAGACGGAGTGCATGAGGAGCACAGCCAAGCCCCAGGGAGCATTGTACCTGATACCGGTCCCGTTACTGCCGCTGCTGTGCGGTACTTTGAACTCCCGCTGCTGCATCATCCAGGCACTCTCCCGACTCAACGCCACAAAGTGCTCCGGCTGTGTTCTGTTAACGTGCTTACTGACGTTCAGCGCTGGCTTGAAGGGGTTCTGGATGTGAAGGGAGAGACCTCAGGTTTGTTCTGCTCTCTGCCCTGTGTGAGAGCGAGCAAAGAGAAGAGTGGGGGAGAACGTAAGAGATTAAAAGACGGTGGGAGTGAGAAAGAGAGGGGTGACAAAACATAAAAACACACTGGCTTTAGAAATGGTCCATCTATCTTAGGTGTTGTTGCTGTTATGTAGGCCACCTGGACCCAGTTATAAAGGGTCTGGCTGTTACATCTCATCTCTTCATTCGCTAGCAGGCTCTGTCCCAAATGGCACCCTATTCCCTACTACTTTTAAACCAGGCTCCATAGGGCTCTGGTCAAAAGTAGTGCAGTGTGTAGGAAATAGGGTGCCATTTGGGACGCAAATAGTGTCAACCTAGCTGTGATGAACGGGCCTGGGGGCAGCACCAGCAGGGTAGACACAGGTTCAATCATCAATCATACCACAACATCACTAGCCTGGTCCAAGATCTGTTTCTGCCATCTTGCTAACTCTTTGGCGATTCCAGTGTCCTAGGCTAGACCATTGCTGCTTTGGAAAAGTAGTGCACTATATTGAATTGGGTTCCATTTGTGACTCTGTACTATTCTGTAACTGTCACACAGACAATAAAAACCTCGGTAAAAGATCTATCTCCAGAGCACTCCAAGGTTCCATGCAAGCACCTGGGTTCAAATAGCATTTGTTTTCTTTTAAACGCTTTCGCTGCACCTGATTGAACTTGCCTGATGCAATGGAAACAATGGAATAGTCCCAAAGGTGTAAACGCCTCAAATCTAATACCCCAGGCAAGCTCAATTGTACCCCTCAAAGTATTTGAAATAAATCAAACACTATTTGAACCCAGGGCATGCATGGCATGCAATACCTAAATACTCTATCCCCTAAGCCGGGGGTTGTAAAAAGGCTGAATGGATGGAGAAACAGAGATGGAGCCTCCAGCTCCATGGGATGGAGAGATGACCATGGACCATAAAGTCATCAGGGCAGAGGGAGAGTGCCAGGAGCGAGAGAGGGAAAGGGGTAGAGAGAGGAGAGAGGGCCAGGGAGAGGGAGGGAGAAAGGGCAGGAGAGGGAAAGAGAGAGGGTAAGAGGGCAGGAGAGCAAGAGGGCCAGGGAGAGAGACAGAAGACAGGGAATAGGAGAGTGTGGGAGAGGAGGGAGACAGGAGAGACGCAGTACACAGTAAAGATGATTAATGGTGGTTTCTCTACTGGTGAAAGATTATATGCAGAGGCCATGACCACAAGTCTTCCTACAGGCCTTCCTTTAATACTTCAGTCCTGACCCTGGGTTCTCACACACACACACACACACCTCACCCTGGGTTTAACGTCCTTACAATATTTTTACTCTCAGGGGCAATGAGGAGATGATGTACAACAGAGGCCTGCATCCTAAATGGCATTCCCTATGGGCCCTGGTCAAAAGTAGCTCACTATATAGTAGGGATGTAACGATTACACATCAGCCTGCGATTCAAATGTTTAATCTGTTTAATCTGGGGTCTGTGGACTGCATTGGTCCACAGACCCCAGATTATTTTTCAAACATGAATCGCGATAAACTAACATGTTTTGCTCATATTACTTTCTTTCGACCTTGAGACAACACCTAATCCTTTGTGATAACTGATGCGTCTTATCCTTCAGTGTCAAACTAAAAGCATGCAACTGTGTTGACAGTCATTGATTTATACTGAACAAAAATATAAACGCAACAAGTGTTGGTCCCATATTTCATCAGCTGAAATAGAAAATCCCGGAAATGTTTTATACAAACAAAAAGCTTATTTCTCTAAAAATGTTTACATCCCTGTTAGTGAGCATTTCTCCTTTTGCCAAAATAATCCATCCATTTGACAGGTGTGGCATATCAAGAAGCTGATTAAACAGCGTGCTCATTACATAGGTGCTCCTTGTGCTGGGGACAATAGAAGGCCACTCTAAAATGTGCAGTTTTGTCACACAATGCCACAGATGTCTCAAGTGCAATTGGCATGCTGACTGCAGGAATGTCCACCAGAGCTGTTGCAAGAGAATTGAGAATCGTTTAAGAGAATTTGGCAGTGCCTCACAACTGCAGACCACGTGTAACCACGCCAGCCCAGGACCTCCACACCTGGCTTCTTCACCGGCGGGATCATCTGGGACCAGAAGCCCGGACAGCTGGCGAAACTGTGGGTTTGCACAAACAAATAATTTCTGCACAAACTGTCAGGAACCGTCTTGGGAAAGCTCATCTTTGTGCTTGTCATCCTCACCAGGGCCTGACTGCAGTTCATTGTCGTAACCGACTTTAGTGGGCAAATTCTCACCTTCTCCAGCGTGCCAGTGGCCATCGAAGTGTGCTCTTTATGGATGAATCTCGTTTCATCTGGACCAGGCAGATGGCAGACAGAGTGTATGACGTCGTGTGGGCGAGTGGTTTGCTGATGTTAACGTTGTGAACCCATGGTGGTGGGATTATGGTATGGGCAGGCATAAAATACGGACAACGAACACAATTGCATTTTATCGATGGCAATTTTAATGCACAAAGATGCCATGAGATCCTGTGGCCCATTGTTGTGCCATTCATCCGCCGCCATAACCTCACGTTTCAGTATAATTCACAGCCCCATGTTGCAAGGATCTGTACACA
Source organism: Oncorhynchus kisutch (assembly GCF_002021735.2). Lineage (NCBI taxonomy): Eukaryota > Metazoa > Chordata > Actinopteri > Salmoniformes > Salmonidae > Oncorhynchus > Oncorhynchus kisutch. The sequence goes on along the minus strand of NC_034184.2, from coordinate 52,578,330 downwards.
ATTCCTGGATATCCCAGCTCTTCCATGGCCTGCATACTCTCTTCCATGGCCTGCATACCCGACATGTCACCCATTGAGCATGTTTGGGATGCTCTGGATCGACGTGTACGACATCGTGTTCCAGTTCCCACCAATATCCAGTAACTTCTCACAGCCCTTGAAGAGGAATGGGACAACATTCCAAGGACCACAATCAACAGCCTGATTAACTCTATGCGAGGGAGATTTGTCGCACTGCAATGAGGCAAATGGTGGTCGTCACACCAGATACTGATTGGTTTCTGTTCCCCGCCCTTACAATATTTATATTTTTTAAGGCATCTGTGACTAACACCGCACGGCTAAAATGTGGAGAAAAAAAGTTCACCAAAATCTTCCAAAACGGTCAAAACCCTTCGATTTTGAGATGGGGGTGAAATCCAAAATTGTGCTATATATCAATTGGTTATGTCATAGTTCATTTGTAAATGATGAATATTGATACATTGCTAGCTCAAACACTATCTGCTAAATGTACAAGTTAATTAGTGGGTGATGGTGATTTCAGAACCAAAGGCTACATAGTCCCCCTTAATCTGATAGTGGGGTGGTAGATGCCTTGTCTCCCCCTATGGGTCAGATCAGGTACATACATAGTATACACCATAGACAAACATAATTTACACACACAAGTCAGCTCAGACCGATCCAGCTCAGAGGCTTAGCTCATGAGCTCCATCAGCATCAGACTTATATTTGAATGGAAAATGAGTGTGTTTATGCAACAAATGTTAGTGCATCGAATCATATCGTATCGATTCATTCTCTAATCAAAGAGAATCGCACGGAATCATTTCAAACTAAAATGTATCGTTCCTGTATCATATCGGAGCCCATCTATCTAGATACGTATTGAATCGTCTTGAAAGGGAAAGATGCACATCCCTACTATACAGAGAATAGGGTGCCATTTGGGACAACCTTGGCCTGCAAAGGAATTAAATGAAAAACAAACTGGGTGAACTGTAACTAAATGAACACGTACATGTCTAAAATTGAATAAACGTGTGGATTATGTTTTCTTATCAAGTGTGATGAACTGCCTATTGTGTTAATTGGAGATGGGTAGAGGAGAGGAGCAACTATCAATCACACAGTCCTCTGACAGCTGTAGTCTTAGCTGGCACGGAGAGACATTCGTGCGATGCTGGTGTGTGTGTGTTTGATCCACCAAAAACCCACTTTATTACCAACAGCTTCCCCTCTTGGCTCTCAGCCCTGCGACTAGGGAGAGCTAGCCAATGAAAGATCTCAAACGCCGTTAGCTAACTCTCCAATCTGGTTCTGATAGTATCTGCAGTCCTTTTTCCCCCGCCAATTATAAACTACGACCATGAAACAAAAGTGCAAAAGTGCAGCACCCTCATCTTGTGTCCAATCAACATAGAATGACTTGGTACTAATTCAATCAGAATGGGCTGTGTGTGCCTGCTACCTTTCTGTTGTGCATGGACATGCGCCCGAATGTGAAGGTTCCGTAGAACTCAAAGAACTCCTGCAGCAGTTGCTCTGAAAGGAATCCCAAAGAGTATGATAACAAATACCACAATTATAATGATCAATAAACCTGTTTTAATGTGGAAATCAAATGTATACAAAATATTAGTATGTATGCTCTGGTCAAGGGACAGGGGCTTAGGTAGTCCCCCCCCCCCCCCCCCCCCCCCTGCATTTCAATCATCAGACCTCAAGAGGCCGATATAGCACCTTCTTGCTCCATGTGTGAATGAATTGTAATGTCTGCATACCATGGTCATCAATGGCAGTGGTTCCCAACCTTTTTATAGGCCCATACCCCTTCAAATATTCAACCTCCAGCTGGTACCCCCTCTAGCACCAGGGTCAGCGCACTCTCAAATGTTGTTTTTTGCCATCATTGTAAGCCTGCCACACACACACATACAATATATTTATTAAACATAAGAATGAGTGTGAGTTGTGGTCACGACCCGGCTCGTGGGAAGTGACAAAGAGCTCTTATAGGACCAGGGAACAAATAATAACACTAGAGGCTTCATTCCACATTCTACTGACTGTTGGCATCTAGTGGAAGGCGTAGGAAATGCGAACATATCCATATCTTGTTTAGATGTGAATAGGCGATGACTTGAAATTCAACCAGCCCCAGAATTTCCACTTCCTGTTTGGAAATTTGCCCGCCCTATGAGTTCTGTTATACTCACAGACATAATTCAAACCGTTTTAGAAACTTCAGAGTGTTTTCTATCCAATAGTAATAATAATATGCATATATTAGCATCTAGGACAGAGTAGGATGCAGTTCACTATGGGCACACAATTCATCCAAAGTGAAAATGCTGCCCCCTATCCCTAACAGGGTAATACCTACTGCTACTACTAAACTCAGCAAAAAAATAAATGTCCTCTCGCTGTCAACTGCGTTTATTTTCAGCAAACTTAACGTGTAAATATTTGTATGAACATAAGATTCAACAACTGAGACATAAACTGAACAAGTTCCACAGACATCCCTCTGTTTTGCAAGGATGACAAACTGTGTATAACCATACTCTTCAATGTTTTTAACATAAACACACAGTCAGGGTGTCTCCACTCTACCCTACTCGATTTCATTACAAACTGAGGCGTGGATGTGTTTGTTTCTAATCATTAGCAGGTGTGTGTATCTGGCTGCTTCACTCTCAGGCTAACTTTAGAGACCACAGAAACCCTTAGTCCCAAGGAAAGAAGAAGTGAAACACATGACCCATCGATCTTCTGCGCTCTCTCCGTCTCTCTCCTGCTCTCTCTCCTTCTACGCAACTTGAGTTTCAGTTTGCTTTGTGCAACACCAGTAGGTTTTGAAAGGCAACAGAGTTTCTATGAAGCATTAGAGCAAAATGACAAACTGCAACTGACATTTAAACGGTGATTAATAGTTATGTGAACAGGTGAACTTTAAACAACTTCAACAATTCAAAATCCTAACAAATTGGTTACTTATATAGAAGTAGAACTCACAATTGTTTAACAGGAACAGGACAAGCTTTTATAGAAGGCTTTCTGATTTAATCATACTGATGATGTATTTGAGACGGATTACACCAATAATGGAGTTTGCTCAGTGACTCTTCAGTGTGTGTGTGTGTGTGTGTCTGCGTGCTATCATGCATGCGTACATGTCTGTCAGCATGTGTGTATCTGTGGAAACAAGTCCATATGTGTGTCTTTGTCTTACCTATTGGCTGTGAGGTCACACTGGAACCCTAATGGTCGGTGGGTGAAGCGGACCAGGGGACAGCGAGCGTTGAGGATCTTCTGCACCCCGACGCCAGGTCCCAAACTGGTCTACACACTCCCCAATCACAGACAGGATACTCTGGGTCGCCGCCCGCTCAGACCTCTTTGTCTGGTACCTGCTTTTGGCCGGGCAGATGAGACACGACCATTTATTGAACAGCATTTTTAATTACGGAAACATGGGCTCTAAATGCATAGGATCACAGTGAGTATGCGAGTGAAGATGGCGGGCCAAGGCTGAAAAAGATATGTCGACGGCATATACACGAAAATACACGAAAGTGCATAACCCTGCATCTTTCAATCTCCTAGGCCTTTGAGTACATTTTTGGAAGTCAGAGTGACACTCAACATTCACATAGAAAATATACAACTTTGACAAGCTCTGCAGGCGCTCTTCATACATGAGGGTCTTACATTTCTACTGAACAGCCTTGTCTACAGAAGAGGAAGTGGTGATTTGTAGCACTGCGTGCATCTCTCACCTCTTTTTTTATCAGCCTGTTGTTTACCCGGAGAGAGAGAGAGAGAGAGAGAGACTGATAAGGACCTCAGGCTCAGTGGGCTTCCTACAGGGCTTTTCCCACACTACATCAAGGTAAACACATTTTCTATAGGGAGTCCCCCCCCCCCCTGCCTGAACAAATGTTATACAGCACAACAACAGAGTGACAGTAGGGGTCTGGTTTAACAAGGTGCTTGATCTCCTCTCATACATGAGTTATTGTAAAGATGTAAACAAAAGGACATGTAATTAAAAGGAGAGTGTATGCAGCAGAAACACGCGACCAATCTCTCAACAGCTGTTTTATGATATGAAAACAACCCTAGGTCAAAATTGGTAATTAAAGGAAGAGACCCCTTGGAGTGAGTTTCCTGAAAGCTTTGTAGTACAAGGCATATATTGTCCATATGATCAGTGCTATGAAGCTCTTGGGAAACACCCCTAAAGTGATTCTATCTTAACCCTTCACACTTGTGGAAATTGTCAAATATGGGTTGGGACAAATTGAAATGTTTCTAACAGGAGAACTATAAAAACATATGCATGACCATGGTAGCAATTGAAAGAGAACACTTAGGAAATTATCAGACCAAAGGTGACAACAGTTCACCTGACAAGACTGAATCCAAACATTACACTGTTGATGTTATGTGCATTTTACATTTGCTGTACTTTTCGCAGCATTTGTCAATAACGAAATGTGAAACCAGTAATATAATAAGAATATTCATGGTAATTTTGGGGTAGGTGTAACATAAGAAAAAAATATTACAAGAGTTTGAATGAGAGGTCTAACTGGTGTCTCCAAGTGGCCACACGCCTCTCCAAACTGTGCACAGTTCCTAAGTAATTTCCATACACGTTTATGACTCAAGGAAAGTGCCTTCAACAATTAAGGTGCTTTGCATGTGAGGAACTGAAGCAAGCACAATTGGCGTTTTTTGTTTGGAACACATCCCTGCCACACCATCGCAAAATTACTGTTGTTGTTTATGCAATCCAAAATCTCTCCCATTATAAAATGGAAATCTGGATCAGATGAGCATCATTTGAAAGCTTGTTGTATTACCAGCTACGTTATAAAAAACAATTTTACAGTGTTAGGCTTTCTCACAAGGCTCTTTAGACAGATGCGTGTCATCCTTGTAACTGTACATCAAACATAGCAATCATAATTGTTGATATTGTTAAATGACAGTTTTCAAATGCACATTTGGACTGATGGGCGTGTGGTTTGCTTTTACAACATCAAAGCGGTATTTATTATAATCTTCAACGTCTCATCCTTCATGTCTCATCCTCACTCAGACAACAAAATATTTCCAAAAGTAGCATATTTTTGTTGTGCATGATACACACGTTTCGAACGGCTGTCAGTTGAATCCCATACAGCGCTATAAAGGGACGTTATATATACAGTATGTTACAGTATAGCCAGTAAGTTCCAATTTAGGCGCTTATCAGTGACCAAGAATTGTAGGACATTACCTTAAAAACTCTCTCCACTGTCAGGAGGGGGGCCGCTAAAATGTTCTGCTTCACTTACGGCCCCCAAAAGACTAGGGCTGGCTCTGACTGTGGCCCCTCATGATGAGGGGCCACACCACCCCCATCAAAGTTGCCCACCCCTTGTATAAAGGGTTAAAATGTCCTTCTCCTTTAGATTCCTACCTGGACTTATTTCAATAACAAAACAGATTTTTGTTTTCCGTTGCAAGACCTTTTGCTACGTTGTGCCCTACCCCGATGTGGTTCCTCCATCCCCATCCTCACCTTAAGATTCCTTCCATTGATGTCATCCAGGTCGTGAAACATGTCTAGTTCACAGCCCAGCTTCCGGAAGCCGTTCATGGAGGAGGGAAGAATGTTGCGTTCTGGGAAATATGCAGCAGCTATGCCGTTCAGCAGCGAGCAGACCAGGAAGCACAGACATTCTCTTCTGTTAGCTGGTATGTCTCTGTAAGGGAGGTGATTTGTTGGTCTGAGATATAGAGAAGACAGACACAGCGTTCTCATGGGAATGAACAATATTTGTGCTTAAAGCAACGGATCTCTTAAAATCTCTATAATTTATATTCAACTTTGTCTTGGTATAAATGTTTGTTACCTAAATTAGCAATAAAGCTGACATTGTACCTATATGTGTTCTCAGGGACATCATATATGTTGCTATGTTAATCTGCATTCTAGCAATCTTAATTTAGTCAGTTAGACAACTTCAGACAGCCTAGTATTTTAGAAACGAGTCCATGTCGACTTACACTGTCCTCTTTGGACAGTCTCTGTATGAGGTCGTTGATGGGGATGGTTGTCTGTGGTTGGCACTGACTGGCAGACTGGCGGTTAGACAGGTCTACAGGACCCGTTTTTTTGAGGGACAGCAATCTGGACTCGAAAGGCACTGTAGCTTCATAGTCGATGCTGGGGATAATGGTCATTTCATGTAGTGAAGTGAGGCTCTCCTTGCTGGTAAACTCCACCAGTTATCTTTGACAACCTCCTTTCAATAAACATTAAAGATAGAGCTTTTTTAAATCTTAGTTAGATTGTATTTTTTGTTTCAGACACAGATGAAAAAATAATACAATAAATAATATTGAGGACAATTGACATTATAGATTTGTTGTTCTTACATAATCGTACACATTTTTGCACATTTAGCAGAATGTGTTCATAAATATATAAAATGTACTTTGCAAGCGTTCTTAAAATTATGTACACATTATATGGTCGATTAGTCCAGCTGTATACAGTATATTTGATGTAGCCCCAACAGTTATTTTGACAACTGTTAGGACCAGGGTTACACATGTTTTTGTGGCTGTTCAGTCCAAAACCTCCCGATTTTTTTCACAATCCCATACCATATGTAGATAAGTCCCCTCTTCAGATGAACATCTCCAGCAGCAGGCGTCTGTGGGCTTCAGACCGACCCTGTGAAGCTTACTAGGAGTCGAATGGTAAAGGTGTATCGTTTTCGATTGCGTTAGCTTTAGAGACATCTGCCGAAAACCTCATTCCATTCTGCCTTGGTGATATCGCAGTCCAAGTCTATTTCCCATATTCTCTTCACGGCATGGAGTCAGATGATATTACTCCAAGGTTCACTCTATAGACTCCAGGAGTTTTATTTGATAGATGGTGTGAAAACGATTGGAACCATTTCCCTGTTTGACCGCTAGGTTTTATGGGTATTATGACACCTGCACTGTGGGGCTCTATGGAGCCTGAATTGATTAGAAATAGTTCCATTGGCGGTAACTGTGGCACTGGCCCCCGGAATACAGGGTTTTGATCCATCATATAAAGTGGGGGCGAAATCCATCGGACTCCAGGCCTTTAAAAAGGAAACCCCACTCCACCCTATCAAATGCATTCTCAGCATCCAGGGACAGAGCTATGGCAGGGGTTTGGCAGGTCCTCATAGCCCATTTTATATACTTTTATTTGTTTGCCATCAGCGCCGTACCGGTGTTGGAAAAAGCCAACCTGATCAGGGTAAACCGGGTTCTTATAAAGCGTTCTAGTCTTTTTTGTTAAGACTTTAGACAATATCATTAGGTCACAGTTTAGTATTGAGAGGGGGTGGTAATTCCCACATTGTGTAGGAGAAAATATAGACCTCCTTATAAATTACTCCCTTAACAATACAATATTTTCAATTAATTTAATTATGTTCAGTTATTTTTGGATATGCTATTTTCCATCATACCGTAATTACATACAAACAGCATTGCTTTTGTTTCCATAAATTCGTGTTGATTTGTAGATTCATATCTTAGCACAACTGAAATACTTACATATTATATAAAATGTGTTGATATTTCCATGTCTGGATAAATACTTCAGTAACTTTTTGTTGTTGGTTTTAGCAGGGCAGCTGATTAGGACAGATCTCTCTGCCTGCTCTATCCTCTCTTCTTGTAATGTGTAAAAATATTTGTCTCCCTCCTTTGGTTCTAAAGGAAATGTAGGCCTAATCCATCTCGCTAACTACACAGATGCCATGCTAGTATGGTGTTTTCGCGAGCTACTTGCCACAACTTTGTGGCCCCTATGCCTTTAATGTTGAGCATGATCAGCTAAACTACATAAATTAACAAGTGGCAGGGAGCTTGAACTGCAGTAGTCTTGGGGCAACTGCTAGCTAGCTAACGTTACCTACAATGTTCATGTTACTTACAGGAATGCGTCCCTATCGTTGGATGAAAAACCTACCGATTTCATGTTTCTTTTTGAGTACATTGGTCTTCCTAGCAGTAGTACTAGTACCGATCTTTCTTTGAAAGCATGAATCTAGTTATTGGAAGCGTTGAGAGGCTACCGCTTCCTCTCATACATAACCTACACGCCAAAGGAGGACGCCATTGATGCCCTGAGAGTGGTATTTAAGCGCATATGCGTGTTCCCCCTGTTCAGAGACGGTTCAAACAGAACAAAGAAGGCTCAGTCAGCTGTAATATTAATATTGGGTTTTTACTCATGTGCAATACCAAACCGATCAATTTAATTGTTTGTATTGAAATGACTTTGTTTGCTCTCTGTAATGCAATCACCTGCGTTTAGTTTCATTACACTTCTATCACTTGAGTAATTTCTCATATAACTGTTATTGAACTTCAACAACACGAGACATTGCGAAACACAGTATTGTTATTGACGCACATAGAGCGCAAGGGTTGAAAAATCGTAGAAGGGTTCAATTGCGTTCCTGTATGTGGGAATTAATGCACAATCATGTTGGATGCCAGCAACGGATTAACCTCGCCGGGGCGCAAACGGTGGATAGCTAGCCATACACCAGTACGTTAGACAGTGTCCTTTCGTCCCGCTTGTTGGGCACTGGTTTCCCCCAGTTCTGTTAACGACGGCAAAGGAAGCTTTTTAGTAGTCGGGAGCGAAGGACACTGGGTGCTAGTTTAACCAGCTGGAGTATGATGAAAGACTGCCCATGCAGCAGGAACGCCCCGAATTGCTGGCTGCAGTTTCACACTATTGGAATATACCGAACTATTCTATTGAATCTGATGAACGGCAAGTCTTTCTCTGAGCTTCCTTCACCTGAATACGTTCGCCTATGGAAAACAAATATTACGGGGAAATTAAGGAAAATGAAAAAGAAAAACGGAACTACAAAGGAACCATATGACTAACACACAGCATTCGCATAGTTTTTCATTAATACAGCACTACACCTGCACACGGAGACTGATATGGACTTCCTCTGTTGACAACTTCCTCACTGGTGAGGGTCCGTAGGCTTCAATGAGCAATAGAGTTCACTGCAAACAGACGCAAGAATGGAGTGAGCACAGTCAGACCTGACCCTAAGTTATTACAAAGACTCAGGTAATCATTTGATATTATGCTTTTATAAACTAATCCTGATTCGCCTTATTTGCTTGCAACCTTAGTTTTCCAAAACGTGTCAATTAATTTAGTTGCACTTCTTCTTCACTTGGTTACAATGAGAACACATCATGTGATTTAGGAGAAGTGGAAATTTAGCCTGTTATGTTTATCACTTTATTAAGGCTTCTGAAGTCCCTAACATGAGGGTGCAATTTCACCAGAGGCTTCACAGCTAATTGTGAAATTACCTTTATCTGCAAGGAAAACGGGTTCATCTATAGATTAGATTCCCCCCCCCCCCCCCCCCCAGAAACCATTTTGGAGCAGTGAATCAAACAAGATGGATTACAAATATGACAATGCTGGAATAGAACTCCTGCTGGCTCACATGAACATAGAGGACATCATCGACGTGGTGGAACATCTCTACCACACCAAGGAAGAGGAAAAAGAGGCCAGGGCGTCGTTTGCGGAGGGTCTCTCTCAGGAGGAGATGGACGAGAACGAGGAGACAGTGGATGATTCGTGGGGCGAAGTGACAGGAGGGTCCCAGGGGACACAGCAGGGGAACAGTGGTGGCAGGGTAAGGTACGGGACGGTGTCGGACTTGCTCTCTTTCGTCAACCAGATCTCTAACATGCAGCCAGAAGTATTGCAGCACCTGCCGGAGGAGATGGGTGTGTTACTGAACAAGGTGAGACTTCAGGACATTGGTTAGTCTTTTGAGCAGACTATGTTGATGGATTCTGCTCACAAAGGGACTCCTAGTGTTAGAAATGACACTGCATGTGTGTGTCTCTGTCTGTGTTTGTCTTCATGGGTAGAGTTAAGAAGAGTATACTTATTTGTACAGGGTTAACTTCTTTACTGGGTCAGAAGCACCTCTCACACTGTATTTCACTACTTCTGTGCAGAAACACATGGGGCTGACGAAGGGTCACTATCGCATCGATTCAGATGTGTTTCTGTTTCCATGGAAGTGGACCTATAAGACTCCTGGCTCCGGCGGCCATGTTCCAAAGGGCTCTTTTGGGAAAGTCCACTTGGCCCAGGATGCCATAACCAGGAAGAGAATGGCATGCAAACTGGTGAGTCAATGAGCCCCGTGCTGGAATGTCTGGCAGGTTTTTGCAGAATACATTTCTCGAAGCAACCAGTTCGTTAGGACAAAAACCCATGTCAAAGCATCATGTCGCATGTCAAGTCAGCCTTTGCACACAGACACTTTGAAACTTGCAACAACACTATGCAAGAAGATCATGGTTTTCACTGTGACACAAAAAAAGACATCATTGCATATGGATGGAAACTGAAAGTATTTGGCTGCCTACCCCACAGGAAACTCAACAGAAACCCCCCACGGTAACAGCTCTGGTTTTAGACAATAACAAATGCAGTGGGAAAGAATCAAACGGCATTATAGAATATCACCATTACCACATGTTTTCCCCGCTAAAGTTCTCATTTGATATCTATGTTTTCATTTTGAGCTTAATGATTAGGCCTGCTGGTATTCACCTGGGGTGAGGATAGCATTGATCTTATGTCAGCCCACAAATAGTTACACATGATGAGAGTGGCTTCCTGGTCTGGTTATTCAATAGTCATTGGAAAGTTCACATACTAAAGACTTGGTGCCTTAATGGTTATATCCATGCTCCTAGATCCCCATGGAACACTTCAAACCAGCCGATGTGGAGATCCAGGCACGGTTCCATCATGAGAACATTGCAGAGCTCTATGGTGCTCTCCTCTGGGACCAAAACATCCACCTATTCATGGAAGCCGGCGAGGGAGGGTCGGTTCTGGAGAAACTGGACAGCTGTGGCCCCATGAGGGAGTTTGAGATAATCTGGGTCACCAAGCAAGTCCTCCGGGGCTTGGAGTACCTACACTCTCACAATGTCATCCACCACGACATCAAACGTGAGTAAGAGCCCAAAACAAATGTTGAAAAACACACATTAGTAGACAGAGACTAGCGTAAGAGTACACGTAAGAGGGAGAAGAAGAGTAATAGGCATACAGCCTCTACTTTTACCAGGGTTAAAAACCTAGGGTTTCTCAAATTCTAGCCCCAAATACAGCAGAAATGGAATCCAGGTATGTCTACACATGCACGCACGCTAGTGTGTTTGGGGCCTGTGACTGTCATCAGCCACTTTACATGTTTACATCATCTACTTTACAAATGTATCCAGAAAAGGGCTTTAGAGTAGACTGCAGCTTAAAGAAACGGCTTCATAGGAAACTCAGCCGCTGACACCTTAAGAAACCACGGAGCTCCCTCTATAATGTACTTCTCATTTCCTTTGAATGTATGTACAGTTCTCATCACATAGAATATTATAGAATAAGTATTGACCTTTGAAAGTAGATTGACTAATAAACATAGCACTGTAGCTAGTTAGTCCACACTATATTTGGTTCTGGGTTCTGAGACTATACTGTATCTTGCAACAAGGTTCTTTAGCTATGTATGACATGGCTGAACTAAGCAGCTTTTATGGTGAATCTCACTCTCCCTCCCTCCCCCTTGCTCTTCAGCCAGCAACATCGTCCTGATGTCAGACAAAGCGGTTCTGGTAGATTTTGGCCTGACGGTACAGATGACAGAGAAAGTATACACCCCTAGGGATCTACGAGGCACAGAGGTGAGTGATTCTGCTGTTTTTTTTCTCTTCAACACCCTCAGGCCTATGACATGACAACAAAATACACCCTCGGGTCTATGCCATGACCTAGAGGTTTGGGGACAATTCGTTTTCAATTCAGTCAATCAACATTTTTCAAATTGGAATTTCAGGTTTCGGAATTGAAATGGAATTGACCCGATGTTACGGTTTTCTTCGGGTGAAAGAGAGTCGGACCAAAATGCAGCGTGGTTAATACGATACATCTTTAACGAGGGGAAGCTCGGCACTGAGGGGTAGCTCAGTATTGAGAGGAAGCCCAGTATTGAGAGGAAGCCCAGTATTGAGAGGAAGCCCAGTATTGAGAGGAAGCCCAGTATTGAGAGGAAGCCCAGTACTGAGAGGAAGCTCAGGCAGGTAGGTAGTTGGCTCTGGCAGATCCTGGCTAGCTGGTGGTTCTGGCAGATCCTGGCTGACTGGCGGTTCTGGAAGATCATGGCTGACTGGCGGATCCTGGCTGACTGGCGGATCTGGAAGATCCTGGCTGACTGACTGGCAGATCTGGAAGATCATGGCTGACTGGCAGATCCTGGCTGACTGGCGGCTCTGGCTGCTCCATGCAGACTGGCATCTCCGGCTGCTCCGTGCAGACTGGCATCTCCGGCTGCTCCGTGCAGAGTGGCAGCTCCGGCTGCTCCGTGCAGAGTGGCAGCTCCGGCTGCTCCGTGCAGAGTGGCAGCTCTGGCTGCTCCATGCAGACTGGCAGCACCTGGCTGCGCTGAACAGGCAGGAGACTCCGGCAGCGCTGAAGAGGAGGAAGGCTCTGGCAGCGCTAAACAGGCGGGAGACTCCGGCAGCGCTGGAGAGGAGGAAGGCTCTGATAGCGCTAGACAGGCGGGAGACTCCGGCAGCGCTGGAGAGGAGGAAGGCTCTGAAAGCGCTAGACAGGCGGGAGACTCCGACAGCGCTAAACAGGCGGGAGACTCCGACAGCGCAGGAGAGGAGAAAGGCTCTGGCAGCGCTGAACAGGCGAGGCGCACTGAAGGCCCGGTGCGTGGTGCTGGCACTGGTGGTACTGGGCCGAGGACACGCACAGGAAGCCTGGTGCGGGAAGCTGCCACCGGAGGACTGGTGTGTGAAGGTAGCACAGGATGGACCGGACCGTGAAGGTGTACTGGAGAGCCTGAGAGCAGGGCTGGCACAGGACGTGCAAGGCTAGGGAGGTGCACAGGAGGCCTAGTGCGTGAGGCTGGCACAATCTTCACCAGCCGACTAACATACACCTCAGGACGAGTATGGAGCGCTGACCCAGGTGCCATCAAATCCCCGACACGCTCCGTCTGGCGAATAACTTGCATACTACGCCAAATCAACTGCTCTCTCTCTTCACTCTCCCCCAATTCTATTAACACCTCCTCGAGTGTCTCCTCATCTCCCATCCGTTCACTCTCCTCCATTCTGTCCAATAATTCCTCAACCCTCTCAGACTCAGCCCTCAGCTTCGCCGATAGCTCCGATAACATACGGTAAACAGGGGGAGTTGGCTCAGGTCTGAACCCTGACTCTGCCACACTCTCCCTGAGCCCCCCCCCCCCCCCCCCTCAAGACATTTTTGGGGCTGACTCTCAGGCTTCCTTCCGCGCCGTCGTGCTTGTCTCTTCAACTCCATTCTCCTATAACCCTCTTCGCACTGCTCCAGCGAATCCCAGGCGGGCTCCGGCACTCTCTCTGGGTCGACCGCCCACCTGTCTATTTCCTCCCAAGTCGTATATTCCAAACTTTGTTGCTCCTGCTGCCGCTGCCTGTCACCACGCCGCTTGGTCCTGTAGTGGTGGGTGATTCTGTTACGGTTTTCTTCGGGTGAAAGAGAGTCGGACCAAAATGCAGCGTGGTTAATACGATACATCTTTAATGAAGATGAAACACGATAATACAAAAACAAGAAACGGGACATGAAAACCTATACAGCCTATTTTTTTTTATTTTTATAAAAAATAATTTATTATCTTCAATACCATTCATACTTTACAACTCATAATTTTCATACATACTCAAATAATGGTATTTTAATTTAACTAATTAAACTAAACAAAAACCCCAAACAGAACCTCAGGGGAGCATCTTCCCTCCCCGTCACCCTACAAACTACCTTTCCCTATCTCCCCGTACCTAATCGATCCCCTTACAAATCTAAATGACACCCAGCCCTAAACCCCCCTTCCACCTCTCCCTAGCAGCATGCTGCCCCCACTTCCTCTCCTCCCTCTTCATCCTCCCCCTCAAATCTCCTTCCACCCTCCTCACTATCCCTTCCACCCCCCAATCTCTCCCTGTCTTCACCATGTTCTGCCTGGCTTCCCACAGCCCCCGTTTAAAGAGACTCATGAGAAGCCAGAGCAGAAACCTGTCCCTATCCGTCCCTCTTGCTCTCCCTACACCTCTCTCTAACCTGGCCCACGTCAATACAAAATCCCCCCTTACCAAACCTAACAACACCCGTGCCCTAGCCCATACTACTCCGGCAAAGGCACAGTCCCAAAAGACATGGCGCACAGTCTCCTCCCTGCCACAAGAGGATCTTGGACAGGTGGGGGATTGCACCAAATTATACCGGTACATGATGGAACGTACCGGCAAGCACTTATGGAGGCTCAACCAATTCAGGTCCTTGAGCCTGTTGTCCAGACCCCGCGCCTGCACTCCCTCCCAGACCACTTCCGAGATGCCCACTACAGGCGCCGGACTCCCTGCCTTTAAGACCTCCTCGTACAGGTGCCTGTGATCTAAACCTACTCGGGCAACTTCAACCTCAGGGTGTGCACGCAGCCACTTGGCCGCATGACCAAAGTGTCACGGCAGCTGTTCCGCCCGAGGACCCGTGTTAGACCACACCATTACGCTTCTCCCTGATACGAGAAGAACACCCGCAGGAGGTAACCGGACGGGTGTATCACTGGATGAGCAAGCTCCGTTAACAAGAAAGAAACAAAAATTGCATCCAGCTTGAGGGGGAAATGTGGTACCCCCCTACCTCCCTCCCCGATGGGACAGAGCATGCGTGCCCTGGCGACCCACTCGCACCTGCCACTCCACATGAACTGAAACACAAGCCTTACTAGAGGCCTCCTCAGACAAGCCGGCAATGGGTAGATGTACGCCAAATACAAAAGAGACGGCAACACATCCACCTTTAGGACCAGGACTTTGCCCATAAAAGACAAATACCTAGCCTTCAAACATTGCTAGCTTCCTCTGTACCACTGCGATACGCATGTTCCAGTTTAGCGTCGCTGAGCCGGAGGTCTCAAAATTGACCCCGAGAATCCCCAGGGCCCCCTCACAGAGAGATAACCCCCCGGGCACATCCGTTCTACCGCGCCATCTTCCGAAAAACTTTGCATGGTTCAGAACCGCTCCCGACACTTGGGTGAAATCCCCAAAGATGGCAAGGGACCTTGTCAGGCACGAGTCCTTGCACAGCAGCAAGGAAGTGTCGTCGGCGTACTGCGTCATCTTAACACGCAGCCCACCACTTCCAGGGATCAACAAGCCTTCCACCCCTGTGTCTGCCCTAATGGCAGCCCCCAGAGGCTCCATGTACAGAACGAAGAGGAGAGCCGAGAGTGGGCACCCCTGCCTGACCCCAGACGAGAGTTCAAAAACGTCACCCAAGTGACTATTTACACTAACTCGGCACCCCGCTCCGACATATAATGTACGAATCCATCCTATGAACTTCTCCCCAAATCCTAATCGACCTAACACTCTGAATAAAAATGATCTATTCACGCGATCAAAGGCTTTCGCCTGATCTAGCGCTGCTACCATCAAAGGCAGTCCTCTATCTTCAACCCAAGCGATGGAGTCCCTGATTAACTGTAGGTTCCATCTAATAGAGCGGCCCTCTACCCCGCGCGTCTGATCCTCATGGACGACGTAGGGAAGGGCTGTGCGCAACCGGTCTGCTAAAACCTTTGCAAGTAGCTTGTAATCTACACACAGCATGCCAAGGTCTGTTACTTCCCCCTTCTTATATAAAAGTGACAGCACACCAACAGCCATTGATCCCCCCCGGGACCCCCGTCTCAAGGATGGCCTTCAAGACTTCGAGGACCACTGGTCCAAGTATACCCCAAAACCTGAGATAAAACTCAGCCGGCAGCCCATCCATCCTAGGCACCTTCCCTTTTCCCATCCTCCTAAGAGCGCTCTCAACCTCTTCTAGTGAGATCTGGGCCTCCATCACTTCTCTAATGTCCTCCGGCAACCGCCTGGACAAGTGTTCTAAAAACACATTTCCCTGCTCTACATCTATTTCCCTTTCCTTAAATAAACCTTGGAAATGATCCTCCCATGGTTTTCTAACTATACTACCATTTTCTTCCCTAACGCCATGCATTACCTTCCTACTCTGTCTGGCCCTAACCGACTTAAAGAACATAGCAGAACAAGTCTCATTGTGTTCTAGAAAGCCACTATGCGCACGCTCCAGGAAAGCACAAGGCCTTCCGCTCCTGCAACTCCCTGAGCTGCGCCTTTAGGGTTGCGGATCTCTCCCAGTCAAACGACCCGCCGAGGTTGCCTGCCTCGTACTCGAGTTCAATTAACCTTTGGATACGATCCACCTCCCTCCTCTCCTCCCTTTTTTTCCTCTTGCAATACCCTATTATAAAAGCCCTAATCCTCACCTTAACTAATTCCCACCACTCTAACACCCCCTCGCACATGGACCGGAGGCCTTCAAGCCTCCAAAAGAAACCATAAAACCCGTCAACAAAAGCCTGCTCCTCCAGCACATCCCGATCTAACTTCCAGTACCCCCTACCAAAGAGGCAGACTGGCGACCCCACCTGCAGGAGCACCCCGTCGTGATCCGAAAAGAAAACAGGCAACAGCCGCCCAGACAACTTACCCAAAGACCTGGGTACAAAAATATAGTCGAGCCTCCGCTCAACCCCCCTGGAGTTGCGCCATGTAGGACCGGCCATTTTCGGAGTAGTGTGCAGACCACCATCAACCAGACCATGGCAAGCCATTAGCCCGGTGACTGCTATCCCCCTATTCCTAAATCTGTATTAAAATCCCCCCTATCACTAATTTCCTATTTGTGACACACAGGGGCGTCAGACAGTCCACCATCTCCCTCCTGTCTGCCACCACCTGTGGCCCATACACCACCACTAATCTAAATTTACAATCCCTTATCGTGACATCCACCCCTATAACCCTCCCCTGCATTACCACAAAAGAATCCTCCACTTTTACCTCCCT
This sequence comes from Oncorhynchus kisutch, assembly GCF_002021735.2. Lineage (NCBI taxonomy): Eukaryota > Metazoa > Chordata > Actinopteri > Salmoniformes > Salmonidae > Oncorhynchus > Oncorhynchus kisutch. The sequence goes on along the minus strand of NC_034184.2, from coordinate 52,561,269 downwards.
GTGCCCACACAAAACCCTACCCCCAATGAGTGCACCCCCCCAATACCCCAAACCGACTCCCCCTTGTCCCACTCCCTCTTAAACCTACTAACATCCCCTCCATCCCTCAGGTGAACCTCCTGTAAAAAACAAAAATCAAACCCCACACCCTCCAAATAACTAAAAACCGCCCTCCTCTTAACAAAATCCCTTAAACCCCTTACATTTAAAGTAACAAAAGTAAAATTAGACCCCATGAAATAATAAAATAAAAACATGTAATACACTCAAATTCTAAACCCAGACAGACAAAAAAAAAACAGGAGACTCACCCGATGCTCCCCTGCTCCATATCTACCGGTGAGAACACCATCCGTACTCCCGACATCCCCCCCCTCTTCCTCCATCTCACCAACCCAGGATGCAGGAATAGTGTTTGACTCCGGGGTGCCCTGCACCCTGGGTCTACCCCCACACTCCTCCCCCTCCCCGGTGCTGCAGCTGGTTTGGAAAAAAATCGGGGAGGCTGAGTCCCCAAACAAAAAACTCCCCACCTCCTCCTGTACCCAGTCCTGAGTCTTGTTAGGTGTGTCCCCACCCAACAGAAGTTGAGGGCCTGGGGAAACCAGCAGCAACCCAGAGGTTTCTCCCACCCCCATCACTCTCTTGGCCATCCCCTCCCTCTCACTGTCGGCCAATCCCACCCTCCTCTTCATTCTCTTCTTTGGTGATGGCGGCAGTGGAGAGATACCACCCTCCCCCCCGCTCTTCCACCAGGGCACTTTCCCCCCAGTCCACTTGCTCTTCCACCGTCTCCTTCTCCAACACTCCTCCCTCGCTTTCTTCTCTCTCATGCTCCTCCACTCGGTTGCCTTCTTCCGCCGCTTTTCCTGGTTCTCCTACTCCCATGCCTTCCGTTTCCTTCTCTCTTCCATCCGCCGCTTCTTGCTCCTCCTCCTTCCTTGCGGCCTTCCCCTCTGGACCTGTACTCTGGTCATGAGGCGTGCTTCCTTCCCCCCCCAGCCGCAGACGCATATGACCTCTGACGAGCCGGGCACCCCCGCCACAGGTGTGCTGACGAGCCACACCCGTGGCACGCCTTAGGCTTGTCACAATCCCTCGCCTCGTTCCTCAGATCCACAAAATCTGCATTGTCTTGTGCTGCACAAGGCGAATATGTGGCCGTAGGCCATACAGCGCCTGCAAAATGGGGGCTGACGTGCATAAAACAACGTCCCCCTGTCAGCCCCTAGGGAGAACATAGCAGGAGGATGGAGGTAGCCACCATGTCCCTTTTGGGTCCTCCCTGAGGAGGGCCTGGAAGCCTCTCCTCCCATTCCAAAACCCAAGGGAGTCTTTGAGGTGCCTTGCTGAGGAGACGTTATCCATGTATCTCCCCAGAAAGGCCCTCACCTCTTCGTCCTTAACGTATGGGTTGTAAATGTTGACAGTTACAACCCTAAAGTTGTTCTTCGCCAGGCTTGTTATTTCATAGTGGCTCATCGGCCTCTCACCTCCCACTGCTCTTGCCCTTCTCAGGATATCATCGTGTTTCTCCTCTGTATATAGTGCCACGTCGTATGCTCCCTCCAACGAGTTGCCTTGGAAACAAAACACGTCCTTCACCGTCAGCTTTAGAATCCCCATCAATATTATCCTTCCAAAAGTTTCCCGTCCTAAAGGCTCCAACTCCTTTTCCTTCCAAGCAAACCGAATCGTGTTGGCCAGCCCAATCCCAGGGACCGACCGTGTTGATGTATTTAGCACCATCTCCGCAAGGAGAATGGCGCTCGTTCTCTTCTCTTCCAATACAATGAAAAAAGAAAATCCAAAGTAACTGAGCCTATTCTGGTGCAAACTAACACAGAGACAGGAACAATCACCCACGAAACACTCACACTGCCTAAATATGGTTCCCAATCAGAGACAACGAGAATCACCTGCCTCTGATTGAGAACTACCTCATGCAACCATAGACTATGCTAGAAAACCCCACTAAGCCACAATCCCTAAACCTACGAAAAACCCCCATACAAAAACAAAACACAAAATAAACCCATGTCACACCCTGGCCTGACCAAATAAAGAAAAACACAAAAACTAAGACCAGGGCGTGACACCCGAACCATGATGACCTATGACATGACAAACAACAAGAGCAATGAATTGGAAGAACCACCCTACTCCAGTTAATCCATGAGAAGTTAAATAAGTGTGTTTAACTAGAAGAAGAAAAAATGCTGTTTCTAGTTTTGGGATTGAGATCACGCAATGCCTCAGCACAGTCTGATAATGATTTATTCAGAAGACATGTCAGTGCTCCTCTCACAGTGTCTCAGTCAAAAAAAGCTGCAATGAAATCACATCAAACATGAAGAGATTGTAACGGTTTTCTTCTTCCTCTGACGAGGAGTATGAGAGATCGGACCAATGCCCAGCGTGGTAAGTGTCCATAATATTTTAATGAAATATAACTGAACACAGAAAACAAGTGAAAATAAATGAAAACCGAAACAGCTCTGTATGGTGAAATACAGACACAGAAAATAACTACCCACAAATCATAGTGGAAAAACAGGCTGCCTAAGTATGGTTCTCAATCAGAGACAACGATTGACAGCTGCCTCTGATTGGGGATACCAGGCCAAACACACAGAAATACAAACATAGAATGCCCACCCCAACTCACGCCCTGACCAACCTTAAAAATAGAGACAAAAAAAGGAACTAAGGTCAGGACGTGACAGAGATCTTGTACGGTGGACTATTGGTTTTTGTGTGTAATGTATAGGCTACAGAGTTTTACATAGGCCACAAAAGGCTGCATGGGCTACAAAATGTACAGTGTTTAAGGTTGAATGCCTTTGAACAGTAGCACTTTCAGATTCAAATGTAGTTAGGAACAGGAGGATCAGGAGAGGGAGGGTCTTAAGAAAGATCATAGTGATTGCCTCATCTATATTTTCCCAATTCACTCCACTACCCTCTGTGGTAACCTATACCCTTGGTGACAGAGTGGGAAAGTCCCAGAGCAGAGAGCTAGACACCCAGCACAGCATTAATAACAGGGAGGGAAAGGGCTACCAAACAGACAGCTAGCCAAAGGAGTGGAGCTGCTGAGGCTGCTGGAAATTCCAATTGACAGACCATACCACAAGTACCGTATTAGCTATACAGTACAGAGCCTAACATAACATGATCGCTACCTGCACCTACCCGCCTGTCCAACATCACTACTCTGGACGGCTCTGACTTAGAATACGTGGACAACTACAAATACTTAGGTGTCTGGTTAGACTGTAAACTCTCCTTCCAGACCCATATCAAACATCTCAGGTCAGGTCACAATTGTAAATGAGAACTTGTTCTCAACTTGCCTACCTGGTTAAATAAAGGTAAAATAAATAAATAAAAAATAAATAAATCTCCAATCCAAAGTTAAATCTAGAATTGGCTTCCTATTTCGCAACAAAGCATCCTTCACTCATGCTGCCAAACATACCCTTGTAAAACTGACCATCCTACCAATCCTCGACTTTGGCGATGTCATTTACAAAATAGCCTCCAATACCCTACTCAACAAATTGGATGCAGTCTATCACAGTGCAATCCGTTTTATCACCAAAGCCCCATATACTACCCACCATTGCGACCTGTACGCTCTCGTTGGCTTGGCCCTCGCTTCATACTCATCGCCAAACCCACTGGCTCCATGTCATCTACAAGACCCTGCTAGGTAAAGTCCCCCCTTATCTCAGCTCGCTTGTCACCATAGCATCTCCCACCTGTAGCACACGCTCCAGCAGGTATATCTCTCTAGTCACCCCCAAAACCAATTCTTTCTTTGGCCGCCTCTCCTTCCAGTTCTCTGCTGCCAATGACTGGAACGAACTACAAAACTCTCTGAAACTGGAAACACTTATCTCCCTCACTAGCTTTAAGCACCAACTGTCAGAGCAGCTCACAGATTACTGCACCTGTACATAGCCCACCTATAATTTAGCCCAAACAACTACCTCTTTCCCAACTGTATTTAATTTTTATTTATTTATTTATTTTGCTCCTTTGCACCCCATTATTTGTATTTCTACTTTGCACATTCTTCCATTGCAAAACTACCATTCCAGTGTTTTACTTGCTATATTGTATTTACTTTGCCACCATGGCCTTTTTTGCCTTTACCTCCCTTCTCACCTCATTTGCTCACATTGTATATAGACTTGTTTATACTGTATTATTGACTGTATGTTTGTTTTACTCCATGTGTAACTCTGTGTCGTTGTATCTGTCGAACTGCTTTGCTTTATCTTGGCCAGGTCGCAATTGTAAATGAGAACTTGTTCTCAACTTGCCTACCTGGTTAAATAAAGATAAATAAATAAGCCCAGCTGCTCTTAGGGTTCCTGTATTATTACATAGTCATAAAGACACTGTGCATTATCAGAGAAAACTCTTCTTTTTTCATGTTGTGATTGTTATTATTATCACTGGCTTCATGACGACATAACAAAAAATTACATTTGATAAAGAAAAATAGTGTACTTTCCAAACACTTATTTTCTTCTTCTACAATTGGGATTATGCCGTTGACCCTGTGAGTAACAGTTGTCTTGTGTTTTCTTCCCCAGATGTATATGAGCCCGGAGGTGGTTCTTTGTCGAGGACACAACACCAAGACAGATATCTACAGCCTGGGCACCACCATCATCCATATGCAGACTGGCAGCCCACCCTGGGTCAGGAGATACCCACGCACCGCCTACCCATCCTACCTCTACATAGTAAGTACCTCCCTCCCTCCCTACCCATCCTACCTCTACATAGTACGTACCACCCTACCTACCTCCCTCCCTCCCTACCCATCCTACCTCTACATAGTACGTACCACCCTACCTACCTCCCTCCCGCCCTACCCATCCTACCTCTACATAGTATGTACCACCCTACCTATCTCCCTCCCTCCCTACATAGTAAGTACCACCCTACCTATCTCCCTCCCTCCCTACCCATCCTACCTCTACATAGTAAGTACCACCCTACCTATCTCCCTCCCTCCCTACCCATCCTACCTCTACATAGTAAGCATATCCTGACAGTTCACAAATGACTTCTGTACACTTCCAATAGATGCATAGAAATTGACAGAACACATATGGAGCTGTGTAGCTGAAGCTGTTTTTGCATGGGACATAATCAGTGACAACTCCACCAAGTATTAACGAAAAGTGGATGGATGAAGTGTAGACGAGTGAATGGTGAACTTTACAGGCCTTCCTCTTGCTTCACTGACAGGGCCGAAGGAGGGTAAACCCCTCGCCTGTTTGTGGCCAGTTATTCCTTGAAACAGACAAATGCAGTTTGACTTAACATTCACTGAAGATCAAACAAACTGTTTATGATAGAGGTAGGTCAGAGGCAAAGTGGACTATACCTAGTAGAATGTCATTAACACCTGTTTTGCTGCACCCACCCAAAAGTCACATTTTTCCATGACCCTGTACAGATTTCCAAGGCATAGACCTAGATTCTTGCAACATTATTTTTTTTCTCAAATGTCACGAGAGGCAGGTCCCTTAACGTGACTTTGTCTTCATCCTAAATGGCACCCTATTCCCTATTATAGTGCACTACCTTTGACCAAAGCCTTATGGGCCCTGGTCAAAGTAGTGCACTATGTTGGAAATGAGTTGCCATTTGGGAGGCAGCCTCTGTCTATGACACGTTAGTAGTTTACTCCCTCGGTCTCAGTACAGTAGTTCCGTTTGTACTTTTAACAGTGTTTTTCCATGATAATGTTCCTGATTTGAACATGTCATGTTTCTCTTTTTGAAGCGTTATTCATCTCTGCTTTAAGGAAGGACTTACTTCCTCATTCTCCATTGTCATAGGGATGCCCTTTCTTGTACACCAAACTTATTTTACAAGATATTACACTCAATAGATGGAGCCGTCAGATAGCATAGAGGTGCAGATTCAATGCAGGATAACTTTTAGTTTCACCCTAACAGAAACTGTATTTAACAAGATTGGAAGAAAGCATCGAGGAGTAGATTCGATCAGTTGTTTTTTCTTCAAATACTTTAGCTGTGCTTGATTGAACTTGCCTGGTGCAATGGAATAGTCCCAAAAGTGCAAACGCCCATCCATCTAAACTCACCTTACCTGGAGGTATTACTTCAGACCTCTGACCATATCCTCCTCTCTCCCCTCAGATCCACAAGCAGGCCCCTCCCCTGGAGGACATAGCGGAGGACTGCAGTGGTGTCATGCGGTCCTTCCTAGAGACCGCCCTGGAGAGGAACCCTGCCAAGCGCAGCTCTGCAGCCAAGCTCCTGAGGGACGAGGCCATCAACCCTCCCAGAGAGGAACAGCCACGCTGCTGGAGCCTGGACTCAGCCCTGGTGGAGGCCTCCCACCCTCTACTGAGGCAGCATAGCCAGCAGCCTGACACCACACAGGGTAGGGACTTCTATATTTTACTGTTCTCTATCATTGTTGTTCCCTAAAATAAACTGTTTTATATACTGTTCCTCACAGGACTTTTAGGCATATGCTAATAAACTGTACATCTGATATGTTTTAAAGTGCATGTTTCTCTGATATTCAAATGACAGAGTACACACTCACAAATTTGCATATGAGGGCACCTATTAATACAACAACTATTCTCTTTCTCTTCACAGAATCCTCATTGTACTCTGAGCCTGAGGAGTCTGCCCACCTGAGGAGAAAGGGATCCCTGTACATCAACTTGGGGGCAATGGCTGGATACTATAATCTAGTGAGAGGTCCCCCTGCCACAGAGTATGGCTAACCCTGAGCCTAACCTCTGAAGGAAATGTGTATTTCCTTCAGAGGTAAAGATATCAGAGATAACTGTTACCTTTCACCTAGCCTGGTACTGGTGAACTGTTAGGTCAGAGACTCTCAAGAAGTTGAGTTCGGGTCTCAATGGTGAAGGTGTGACTGATGCTTTTGGAAAGAGATACCAGAAGGACAGAAAATTGGATAGAGACAGTAAATAGCCTGCACTTCAATGGCGCTGGACTCGTGTAATGAAATTGACCAATGTCTGAAGAGTGGTTTCTGTAGCTGCCTTAATTTGCCATCTCTCAACAATGCAGCGGCTCATTGGATGTAAGAGATGTGTTACTCAGTAACACTGTGTTTCACTGGCTAACAGTGGAATCAGTGACATCTTGTGGGATGTTCTGTAGATACATGATATACTGTATAAGCATCTTATACAAGTTTGTTTCTTAAAGAAATGCATCTGAATGGGTCTTGTGATTGAGACGTCATTCTATTATTTTGTGTCAATATGAAAACTATGATTTCTGTGTATGTGTATGTGTGGTTTGTACAAATTGTACAATTATATTGTTTTAAACGTGAAGTTCTTAAAATTAACTTATTTGTGTTTGTTCCTAAGGAATATGAGAAGTGATTTTGAGAATTGCTATGCAAGTTACACCATGTACATGACTGATTAATTTGTTACTTTATTTGTGTGATCATTGTTCTTTACCTGTTGGGTATGCAGTTCTCTTTCATAGTGAATAAAAATATAAATGCCACTTGCAACAATTTCAAAGATTTGACTGAGTTTACAATAAGGAAATAAGTCAATTGAAATAAATTCATTTGACCCTTAGCTATGATTTCACATGACTGGGAATACAGATATGCATCTGTTGGTCACAGATACCTTAAAAAAAGGTAGGGGGGCGTGGATCAGAAAACCAAGCCGTATCTGGTGTGACCACCATTTTCCTCATAAAGCGCGACACATCTCCTTCGCATAGAGTTGATCAGACTGTCGATTGTGGCCCTTGGAATGTTGTCCTACCCCTTCAATGGCTCTGCGAATTTGCTGGATGTTGGTGGGAACTGGAATACGCTGTTGTACACGTCGATCCAAAACATCCCAAACATGCTGAATGGGTGACATATCTGGTGAATATGCAGGCCATGGAAGGAGGTTGACATTTTCAGCAGAATTGTGTACAGATCCTTGCGACATGGGGCCGTGCGTTGTCATGCTGAAACATGAGGTGATTGCTGCAGATGAATGGCACGATAATGAGACTCAGGATCTCGTCACGGTATCTCTGCATTCAAGTTGCCAACAATTCGTCCACACAACGCCGTCGTGGTCTGCGGTTGTGAGGCCGGTTGGACGTACTGCCAAATTCTCTAAATTAATGTTGGAGGCGGCTTATAATAGAAAAATTAACATCAAATTATTGGGCAACAGCTCTGGTGGACATTCCTGCAGTCAGCATGCCAACTGCGCGCTCCCTCAAAACTTGAGACATCTGTGGAATTGTGTTGTGTCACAAAACTGCACATTTTAGAGTGGCCTTTTATTGTCCCCAGCACAAGGTGCACCTGTGTAATGATCATGCTGATTAATTAGCTTCTTGATATGACACACCTATCCGATTGGATAGATTATCTTGGCAAAGGAGAAATGCTCGCTAACAGTAAAGTAAACAAATTTGTGCACAGAATTTGAGAGAAAAAACTTATTGTGCCAACGAAAAATTACGGAATCTTTTATTTGTTGGGGCGGCAGTGTAGCCTAGTGGTTAGAGCATTGGACTAGTAACCGAAAGGTTGCAAGTTCAAATCCCCGAGCTGACAAGGTACAAAATCTGTCGTTCTGCCTTTGAACAGGCAGTTAACCCACTGTTCCTAGGCCATCATTGAAAATAAGAATTTGTTCTTAACTGACTTGCCTAGTACATTTTATTTTTTTTAAATAAAAATTCAGCTCATGAAACCAATACCTTTACATGCTGCGTTCAAATTTTTGTCCAGTGTTGTCACCATATCCAATGAGATGACCAGTGCTGTTTTGTACACACATTAATTTCAATATAGCATTTTGTTAATTTTCTTCAGACTTCGATACACTACTTATTTCTGTCATGTTAGTTGAATAAAATGTCATATCATTAACCTGAATGAAATTAAAAGCCAACACGTTTTTTAATCACGTTTATATGACTTTATGACATAATGTATTCTTGACCATATGAAGAGCTAGAAAAAACAGTTGGTGTATCTCTTTCTATGAGTGAGTATAGGGGGAGTGGAAGGAGGGGGGGAAGGTTTCATTTGTACCTCTTTTTCTCTGATCATGTTTTGGATGAATAATAATCTGTCCAAAAATCATCACAGAGCAGTCAGTTAGCTCATACACACGAACTCATGTAGATACTGTACTAGTTCGTACTCTTGAAAACGTTTTAAAAAATTGCTATGATAAAGTTTGCATACTATTTCAATTACAACTCTGCCTTCAACCACTACATAGTGCTGAAGCATCCATTCAGCATGTTCAAATGCTTCTGTTACATAACGACAGTATCTGTCCATTTGCTTATGATCAGGAAGCATGATGCTTCCATAGCGTAGTCTCATTGGTATCATAGTAACAGTGGGTGGGCAGGACTGGGGATAGGTTGGGGGTGGTTGACAACCAGGTATTCCCTGACCTCAGTTATTACTAACACTGATAACCATGTATAGCTGAGATCCAGAATATACATAGGGCCTGCAGCAGAATCATCAGAAGAGGAGGAGAGGAGAAGAGAGGAGAGGGGTAGGCTCATTAATTTATTTATAAATAGATTTCAGGACCGAGGGTATTCAGAACCAGATATTCCCTGACCTCAGCTATGACTAACACTATGACATTTGATGACCAAATATGTCTGTAAGAATAGATGCAGATAACACTTAGCTGCATACCTGCTGTAGCATCATCAGTTTATTTACTAATAGATCTCAGGCAAGTCCCTTTGAATTTCACCCTCTCCCACATATAGGTAACATTCCAAATGGCACGCTCTTCCCTGTATAGTGCACTACTTTTAACCATAGCATTATAGGCCCTGGTCAAAAGTAGTGCACTAAAGGATAGGTTGCCATTTGGGATGAAGCCACAGTGTGAGTGTGAAAGGGGAGTGCATGCCTGGATCAGATAAAATAACAAATAGCTCACACCAAGCCCACATAGGGTTTCACTTGAGGTGGAATTAATGTTCTAGAGAGAGTGATACACTATATATACAAAAGTATGTGGACCCCTTCAAATTAGTGGATTCGGCTATTTCAGCCACACCGTTGCTGATGGGTATAAAATTGAGCACACCGCCATGCAGTCTCTATAGACAAACATTGGCAGTGGAATGGCCCATACCGAAGAGCTCAGAGACTTTCAATGTGGCACCGTCATAGGATGCAACCTTTCCAACATGTCAGTTCATCACATTTCTGTCCAGCTTGAGCTGCCCCGGTCAACTGTGTTGTATTTGTTATTGTGAAATGGAAACATCTAGGAGCAACAACGGCTCAGACCCAAATTGCTAGGCCACACAAGCTCACAGAACGGGACTGCCGAGTGCTGAAGCGCATAGCGTGCAAAAATTGTCTGTCCTCGGTTGCAACACTTACTACCGAGTTTCAAACTGCCTCTGGAAGCAATGTCAGCACAAGAACTGTTTGTCGGGAACTTCAAGAAATGGGTTTGTCATGGCCGAGCAGCTGCACACAAGCCTAAGATCACCATATGCAATGCCAAGCATCGGCTGGAGTGGTGTAAAGCTCACCGCCATTGGACTCTGGAGCAGTGGAAACACATTTTCTGGACTGATGAATCATGCTTCACCATTTTCAGCAGAATTGTCCAGTAACGTATTCACCTAAAAATGTGTTTCGGCAAAACCTTAGTTAGCTAAAATCACATTTTATTTGTCACACACAAGTGTTTAGCAGATGTTATTGCTGGTGTAGCAAAATGCTTATGTTTCTAGCTCCAACAGTGCAATAATATCTAACAAGTAATATCTAATAATACACACAATCTAAAGTAGTTTCCCAGATGCAAGGATGAATTAGAGACAATGAGGAATTGTTCTAAACTCCTCCTGGCTATCTCTATCTCGGTTACACCCACCACACTGTCTATGTAATGCAGTCTAACTCATTTGTCAGCTCAAGCAATCTCTAGTGACCACATGCCCAGATTAACTGCAGGGAACTAAAGTGGAGACCATAAAACACAGCATGAGCTGGACAGAAATATCTTTCTGTTTGTTAAGTAAATAATTGTTTACTATTAATATCAAACAAATTAGATACGTATGTAATTGTTCTATCACAACCTGTACTGACCTCGCCTTCTGGATGATAGTGGGGTGAACAGTCAGTGGCTTGGGGGGGTTGTTATCGTTGATGATCTTTTTGGCCTTCCTGTGACATCGGGTGCTGTCGGTGTCCTGGAGGGCAGGTAGCTTGCACATGAACAGTATGTTGTGCCATAGTATCAGCCTCAAGTTGGATAGAATTTGTTTTGTTGTTTTGTACGTCTTGCTTGCCTTCAACTTACCTCCGTTTGTTCTGTCTTCAGTTACTCACCCGGATCATTTACCCCATTCCCGCCTGGTCATCGGAGGATTCCGCTTCCTCATTGGATCCACCTATTTACTCCCATCAACTCACCACCGCTGCCCGCTACGCCACCTGGATGTATCTACCCACTCACATTCACTTGTAAATAAATATTCACCTTCTTCCTACTCTCCTTGTCCTGGTCTGCTTCTGGGTTCGATTTTGAAGAAACGTGACATCAAGTCAACCAGTGTGTTTTTCCCATACTCCTTTTGCTATTCTCCTTTTTCTAGTCCTCCCGGTTTTTGACCCTTGCCTGTTTCTGGGATCTGTAACTGCCTGCCTTGACCATGAGCCTGTCTGCCACTCTGTACCTCCTGGACTCTGATCTGGTTTTGACATTTTGCCTGTCCCCGGCTATTCTCTTGCCAACCCCTTTGGATTATTAAACATTGTAAGACTCTGCCTCCTGTGTCTGCATCCTGGTCTCGCCTTGTGACTTGATAGTACGAACTGGCCATGACAGACCCAGCAGACTTGGACCAACTCCGCCACGCTGTCTCCCTGCAGGGAACCACCATTATGAGACATGAGGAGTTGGTACAGGGCCTTTTTGGAAGGGCTCAGGTCCTTGACGGAATGCCACGACCATGAGTTAATGGCTATTATGGAGCCAGTCAGAGTTATCTACCTGCCACCTCAGAAAAACCCCAATCACCCAGTAATTTTCCCCCTATCTGTGGTGAGTTTGTATAGCCTATCCTGGCTCCCCGAGAACCCCGCTTACCACCTCTGGAGCGATGTTCGGTGAATCCTGGTACCTGCCGGGGTTTTCTTTCTCAGTGATTGCTTATTTTTGCGCTACAGCCATCTTCGTTTCCTTCAGACAGATCGAAGATAGTGTATATTATTATGATAATGTCGGGAAGGGCGCTCTCCTGGGCTACGGCAGTTTGGGAGCAGCAATCTGCCATATATGGTCATCTGGAGGAATTCATGGCAGAAGTGAGAAAGGTATTTGAGTCTTCGGTTTCCGTGAAAAAGGGCCAGTAAACTACTTGACTTACGTCAAATCTCCCGTAGTGTGGCAGACTACGTGGTTGATTTTCACACGTTGGCTGCCTAGAGTGCCTGGAATCCGGAGTCTCTTTTCTGCACGGATTATCTGAGGAGGTAAAGGATGAGGTACTGTAGCTGCTCGGGAATTGACGATAGATCTCGACTCCCTTGGCACCATTAAAATTGATAGATGCTTAGGGGAACGCAAGAGTGAGAGGTCTGATCTCATGCACACTCGTCCTCCCGCTATGGCGCGTTCACCTCCAAGGGAATCCGGAAGTTTCCGAAGGCAGCTCTTCCGAGAGGATTTGAAGCCACCCAAGCCCTCTCGAATCTACGACGGGTGAGTTGGATACTCCTGAGCCTATGCAGTTGGGAAGAAAGAGGTTATCAGTTGGGGAATGCTCACGAAGCATGAATAGTAACTGTTGTCTGTACTGTGGCGGGGCAGGACATTTTATAGCTACCTGCTCTATTAGGAAACCCTTGTCTCTAGTGGATACCAGTACTATTGTGAGTCAGGCTGAGAGTTCCATAATTCCCATCACCCGCGCACCTTTTTGCTCTTGTGCTGTGGGGAGATGTTATGAGAAATTCGTTATCGATGTTCATAAACTTCAATCAATCTACTCAGTCTGCAACCCAGAGTTTGTAAAATTCTGGTTGAATGAAAGACAAGAGTCCCAGTTTACAATAGTCAAAATGTTTATTCACGAGTACTCTGAAGTCCATTATACAAATACCTACGCACATACATACACACAAACAGTAGGTGAGTTGTATCCTTCTCCAGAGTTCTCACCACTGTATCACTACCCAGCTGACAGTTCCATTCCCCCGAGATTATGGAAACCTTGAAGTACTCCCTGTCCTACCATAAGTTTTTCAGAGTTCTAGCCAGGTCGGGTCAAACACAGTTTAATTGTTCCCGGTATTATCTCAGGCACACACACTTCTCTCCCTCACAGGTCTCTTCTGAGCCTAGTTGGACTTACGTTTAATACTTTAATTATTCCTTATACATGCTACATAAACTATAATCCCTATAGTTAGGTTTCAGGGTAGAATTATTTAATCATTCTTTAAACATATAGATTATTTTATCATCCACCCTTAATCACTAAATAATACACACTGATATATCAAACACTATATGGAAATGTTATACAAGAATAAACCAAACCAATACCTGTATTTACATTCGATACTCATCAATGACTGTTCTAGGCCTATATCCAATTATAACTCTTCCTGTTAGGATTTTCATCATAATCTTCATGAAAGGAACCGTCTGTCTAAACATTGAAGATAGTCTCATCTAACATTGGCTCCTCGTGGTTAAAAGAAACAGAGCCATCTCCTAGGCCTGGAGATCTGTATTCGTCCTCACACTGGTCGGAGCTCGGAATCGGACTGTATCTCACCATCTGTTGCATCACTGACCTCCCCAGAATCCTGGAAATGAGACATCGCATACACGGAATCAAACAGCCACATAATACCAACAGTCATACAGGTGACGGTTGCCCACAACACAGTGATTATGACATTTTTCCATTTCCCAAACATACTGTCAAACCAATTTGTTAGAGAATTATCCACCCCAGAGTTCTCTGCTAATTCGTGAGCTAATGTGGTTAAACCAGCCAGGGCCTTGGTCACTGATCCGTCTGGAGCTGTGTTATCGGGGATAAAAGTACAACATTCAGATCAGAATATCACACACACCCCTCCCTTCTCTGCCAGTAGCATATCCAATGCTATTCTATTCTGCCATACCATCAAACTAGTTTCAGCTGTTTGTTCTGCTAACCCTTTTATCGCATCTCTAGCATAGTTGATGAAACGCTGTTGGTTATAGTATATATAATTTATCCAATCTACATTTTTATTGAGAGTTGACCACCAGAAGATGCTTGATTCCAATCCAGCCAATATCTGATTCCTAGCTTTGAACTCATCAGGCACTCCCCTTTGAACCCTAATGCTATCAATGTAAACCCTATTGTCAAAGGACCCTGACGGAGCACCCCTTCTCTCTCTACTAAATGGCACTAGGTCTTTGTGTTTGATAAGGGTGAAGGGCATGCCTAACTGTACTAATGCACAAATACCGTTCCAATTTGTAGGCAGGTTAGGCCACAGCTTCATACCTCCACACAACCACCAGACATCCACTCTAGGCCTTTTTCTCTTACTAAAGTCCTCGGAACTCAACCACCCAGTCAGGTCCCTCATTGTCTCATTGGTTGTAACATTCTCTGTCCTATTGCATGTTCTTACTTCCCTCCGTGTGTTGTATCGAGCCATACAATAATAGTTTCCTCCTGCAACTGTGAAAGAGGGAAGTCTGGATGTAATGGGGATACAGATAATGCAGTTCAGTGCAACTGTCATTGTCTGGCTTCGCTGCCTTCATGAACAGCTTTACCATACAGGCCATTCCCCTGGGTGAATTAATTCCATCGAGTGGAATGGGGATGGTTGTCAACTGAGGTGTGGCGCAGGCATAACATTCTTCTTTAGCTACTGATCTAGCTGTATGCTGAATCCATTCCAACCATAAATTGGAATCCCCAAACCCAGTCTCCACCTCAATCACTTCCAGGATCTTTCATCTGAGCTATCTGCACCGGTCCTTGGCTCTGGATGACTACACTGGTAATATCTGTTTTGTCAAGGGAACTGCTTGGACTCTGACTGGCCGTAGATCTATCACCGGCTCAAACCGCTTTTATCCGGAATGGTACCGTAGTGAGAGTATTGTATAAATACTACTACTGGTCAAAAGGTAAAACAAAGTTTCAAATAACATAATCAGATCAAAATCACTACTCTGAAACCCTCCACGGAAATTATTGTACCCTTATGGCCATAGGAGAGACTTAAGGAAGTCTACCCTTAGTCAAAGGTTATGCCCTTCTCATTGGTTCAAATTACAAATATGTCAAATAACTATAAACTCCATCATAATTATGAATGACACAAATTACCTTAACATCAGTATTACAAATGACCTTAAATTCATTATCCAAATGGCCCTCCCATGAGGCTGATCAGACCAAAGGAAAGCCATGATAGGGGTCAAAAGTCGTACCAAAAGTCATACCACCCAGAACATTCCTTTATCAAAATAACGTGTTTAATTAAAACTCAGAAAATAAAACTTCTAAAATTCCATGTGTGTGTGTGTGTACCCCTTTAAGATATCGTGGCTCTAGGAAAAGTGGAAATCTCCTCAAACCCAAAAACAAACAAAACATTTCCAGACCTTTTCAATTTGGTAGGAATATGCCTTTCGCACTCGCTCCCTTCAAGATTATAGCCACAGAAAACATTCCAATGAGAGACAATGAAGCACTCTGTCACACCCTGACCTTAGAGCCATTTTATTTCTCTATTTGGTTAGGTCAGGGTGTGATGTGGGCTGGGCATTCTATGTTCTATTTTCTATGTTTTGTATTTATTTGTTTTGGCCGGGTATGGTTCTCAATCAGGGACAGCTGTCTATCGTTGTCTCTGATTGAGAACCATACTTAGGCAGCCCTTTTTCCCACCTCTCTCTGTGGGTGGTTGACTTGTGTTAGTGGCACTTAGCCCTCGTAAGCTTCATGGTTGTTTATCTTGTTTCGTTGGTGTCATTCCAAATAAAAGGGAAATGTACGCTCACCATGCTGCACCTTGGTCCCCTTCCAACGACGGCCGTGATGATAGATTCAAATCTATGAAATTCCCCTAATTAACATTTTACTTGACTGCTTTACAGTTAATTAAAACACAAAACAATAATCAGAAACTATCACGAATATAATTAGTTTAAACTATTTAGACCTGAATTCCTTACAGCCAAATATATAGCCCAGTGAGCACAATTAACTCATCTATTCTTACCAGTAGGTGAAAATATAACCCCTACTCAAACAACGTTCTGCCTTACCTCTATCGTAAGATTAACTTTTTTTTCCAACTTCTTCTTCTCTTTCGGCTTCACACTTATGAAATGTTCAAGACTTAAAAGTAACATGTAATTCGCCAAATGTATAACCTAACTTAGTCAATCCATAAGAATAAAAAGAAAAAACATTTTGGTGGACACAACTCTATCGCAATTACCTATCTGCATTAGATTTAGGTAACTGTCTCTTCTGTGACTCAGTTATTTAAATACGACTCCTATCCTCAATACGTTATTCCAGCAGACAATTTGGGCAACAGACAACGTATTACATCAAAATCGCCTGGCAAAGCATATCAATAGTTGAATTACAATCAAACCCAGATTTTAGTCTATAGGCTGGGAAATTAACCCGGGTCCCCCGCGTGGTCAGCAAGAATTATACCACAAATCAGGTACGTACTACCGAGACAATTCCCAGAAAATAGCCCTAATTTAAAGCTCCAAGTGTTTCTCCGGAGATGATTCTCCTTACTCTCTCTCTCGTTGTCTCTGCCTCTATTTCTCTCTGCATGTCCCCTTATCTTTTTTCCTTTCCTCTCTTGACTTTTTTCACTCTCTCTCCTACTCAGAATTTAGGAATAATTACTATTGTAATTGTTACTATTCACATCTTAAACTCTATACTCAGAGAGGGAGAACTGTCTGTCCCCCAACCACAGGATTCCTAAGGAACAGTGGTGGCTGAAGCTTCCCCCCCCCCCCCCCAATGAAGATCCTGGCTATGTACAAGACCCTATGTATAAGATGTTGGACACATCATAGGTGTCATAGATTAGATGTCACAGGGGTTAGAGGTCAGGGGTCACTGGGTCCACTGTGTTTGACTCTCCCCTTTAGAAGGGGCTGTCTTTAAAAGAGTACCAACTAGCAACACCAACCAAGAACAGCTTAAGATTCCTCTGTTGGCCAGTCATCAGCTGCACTTTGTTTAGTTTTCTGTCTGTCATATAAACTGGCATATACAGTAGGAATAGGACAGTCTGTCACAGTTGAGAGCTCTCTAGCCAGACTCCAATGCTTATGTCTCTTTGGCTGGGAAAACACTGATCTGCCTACTCCACACGCATCATGACAACCCATTTAAATAGTCCTAGAAGGGCTATAACCCCTCAGACCACGGCTATTTGTATGTGACAAACCACCATCGTTGTCTGTCCCCCTGCCCTGTCAGTCACCCTTCGTGTTAAATTGCACTTTCTGCTCTGAAAGCCTTTTATCCCAAGACTAACCACCTTCAAATTAAATTATACAGTACTGTAGTTCTGCCAGTGTGAAGTTGAACATATTTCTGTACATATGAAATTGAATGCAATTACAATCCGGATGTTGCAAGACCCAGTAACAGCATTTGTCTGTGTGTTTCACATCGCAAATGTTTTGTTTTAACTTCATGTTAATTTACTTGAAACATGGATATATTATACAAATACCATTTTCGGCACTACTTAAAGTAGGAGTCAAATGTAATGCCCTATATAAAATGTGTAAGCCCGATATTCCCCACACATTTGTTGCAGTATCACATAATTATGTTTTCACTCAAACTGAAAAATCATCATATAAAATTATGCAGACTCAATGACTTAGGGAAAATATTCTAAATAGAATGTGATGATTTGAAGTGGGTTTTCTTTATACCGTCTTGATGATTTAAAGGGGCAATCTGGCATTTGAAAAACAACAATGTGGTTAACCCGCCACTAGTTTTGGTAAACCACTCTCAAATTCATAAAAAGAGCTATGGACGTAAGGACTGATCCATGAGATAAAAAAGGCATTTTAACCAAGGTTAGAAGCAAAAAAGTGTTAGCTTACAATTGCAGTAGTAAAACAAGGTTATATTTAGAGTTATAAATGGGGTTCATTAGTCTTCTTTTTTTAACCACCAGGTAGAAGCAAAGTACTATCTGAATTTACTCTACAATAGCACCTGCAGTGTAGCTTTCGCGCCGCCAACTCAACTATTTGTTAGCCGAGGCCTACATTTTCTGACAATCTCCATACAATCTATGCCAGAGGAGGCTGGTGTGGGGAGGACAGCTTATAATAATGGCTGGAATGGACTCAAGGTTTGTGTTTCAAACAATTCCATTGATTCCGTTCCAGCCACTATGAGCCTGTTTTCTCCATTTAAAAAGTGCCACCATTGATCTGTACCTATTCCATTCAGGACAACTTCAAATCATGGGCTCTTATCAGGGGCGGATTGGGACAAGAATTCGGCCCTGGCATTTTATCCACACCACTTTCGCGCCGCCAACTCAACTATTTGTTTGCCTCCATGTTGTGCTGTCTATCTGTCTCAGCATCTTCTCCGCTGTCACTCTGTGCTTCTTCTTATTTTTTTTTATTTTTTTATTTCACCTTTATTTAACCAGGTAGGCTAGTTGAGAACAAGTTCTCATTTGCAACTGCGACCTGGCCAAGATAAAGCATAGCAGTGTGAACAGACAACACAGAGTTACACATGGAGTAAACAATTAACAAGTCAATAACGCAGTAGAAAAAAAAGGGGAGTCTATATACATTGTGTGCAAAAGGCATGAGGAGGTAGGCGAATAATTACAATTTTGCAGATTAACACTGGAGTGATAAATGATCAGATGGACATGTACAGGTTGAGATATTGGTGTGCAAAAGAGCAGAAAAGTAAATAAATAAAAACAGTATGGGGATGAGGTAGGTGAAAATGGGTGGGCTATTTACCAATAGACTATGTACAGCTGCAGCGATCGGTTAGCTGCTCAGATAGCAGATGTTTGAAGTTGGTGAGGCAGGTAAAAGTCTCCAACTTCAGCGATTTTTGCAATTCGTTCCAGTCACAGGCAGCAGAGTACTGGAACGAAAGGCGGCCAAATGAGGTGTTGGCTTTAGGGATGATCCGTGAGATACACCTGCTGGAGCGCGTGCTACAGATGGGTGTTGCCATCATGACGAGTGAACTGAGATAAGGCGGAGCTTTACCTAGCATGGACTTGTAGATGACCTGGAGCCAGTGGGTCTGGCGACGAATATGTAGCGAGGGCCAGCCGACTAGAGCATACAAGTCGCAGTGGTGGGTGGTATAAGGTGCTTTAGTGACAAAACGGATGGCACTGTGATAAACTGCATCCAGTTTGCTGAGTAGAGTGTTGGAAGCAATTTTGTAGATGACATCGCCAAAGTCGAGGATCAGTAGGATAGTCAGTTTTACTAGGGTAAGTTTGGCGGCGTGAGTGAAGGAGGCTTTGTTGCGGAATAGAAAGCCGACTCTTGATTTGATTTTCGATTGGAGATGTTTGATATGAGTCTGGAAGGAGAGTTTACAGTCTAGCCAGACACCTAGGTACTTATTGATGTCCACATATTCTAGGTCGGAACCATCCAGGGTGGTGATGCTGGTCAGGCGTGCGGGTGCAGGCAGCGAACAGTTGAAAAGCATGCATTTGGTTTTACTAGCATTTAAGAGCAGTTGGAGGCCACGGAAGGAGTGTTGTATGGCATTGAAGCTCGTTTGGAGGTTAGATAGCACAGTGTCCAAGGACGGGCCGGAAGTATATAGAATGGTGTCGTCTGCGTAGAGGTGGATCAGGGAATTGCCAGCAGCAAGAGCGGGCGATTCTGCTTAAGCTGTTATAAAAGCCAAGCTAACGACTTTGGCTATATTGCAAATGAGTGCTGTAATATGTCTTCCCCTGAATCAACACCTACCCTAAGTGTTAACTACTATTACAGGGCTCCAGACTAACCTTGTCCCCTATTGTCACTGGTCCCACTAACTTCTACAGTTGGTGGCAAGCGCGTAATCATCTTATGAAGACATTTACAGTGCTTTATTAAGAAGTATAATAGCTAGACTGAGGTATTCAAACTATTGTTTTATCTAACACGTCCAAGCTGGAATGCATGATTAAATATATTTTTATGTGATTGTCAAGAACTATGGGTTTGCAAGAAGACTATAGTAGCTATAGTTAACTGTCAAAATAGGATAATTCACTTTAATGTTTGACTAAATAATGGTTTTAGCCACCCCAAAAATTAGGATGTTTTCGTTTTTTTTTTACCATTCATGATCTTGGCTGTCAGGTCTCTTTGCTGATGCCACGTTTGACTTTGAATGTGAGCTTGAGTGACCTCAGCTCAGCCTATCAAAAAATTGTCTGTTGCACACTGATCAGACAAAGTCTCATTATAGATTAGTATATAACAGACATTTTACAAAAATCCACACCCCAAAATCTTAACAGGCCAATGGGCCACCAGCCATGTCACGTTTTTCATTGTTTTATTATTATATTATACAGTGCTGTCAAAGTATTCAGCCCCCTTGACTTTTTCAACATTTTGTCTTATCCTAAAATGCATTAAAGATCTACACATAATGAAACAGCAAACTCAGAGACAGGATTGTGTTGAGACCCATATCTTGAAGGGTACCAAAAAATGTCTGCAGCATAGAAGGTCCCCAAGAACACAGTGGCCTCCATCATACTTAACTTAACAAAGTTTGGAACCACCAAGACTATTCCTAGAGCTGGCCACCTTGACAAAATTGAGCAATGGGGGGGAAGGGCCTTGGTCAGGGAGGTGACCAAGAACACAATGGTCA
Organism: Oncorhynchus kisutch; assembly: GCF_002021735.2. NCBI lineage: Eukaryota > Metazoa > Chordata > Actinopteri > Salmoniformes > Salmonidae > Oncorhynchus > Oncorhynchus kisutch. The sequence goes on along the minus strand of NC_034184.2, from coordinate 52,540,282 downwards.
CTCTTGACAGAGCTCCAGAGTTCCTCTGTGGATATGGGAGAACCTTCCAGAAGGACAACCATCTCTGCAGCACTCCACCAATCAGGCCTTTAGGTTAGAGTGGCCAGACAGAATCAACTCATCAGTAAATGAAATATGACAGCCCTTTTGGAGTTTGCCAAAATTCACCTAAGAGACTCAAGGTTTGAGAAAGAAGATTCTCTGGTCTAATGAAACCAAAACTAACGTCTTTGGCCTGAATGTCAATCGTCTACAGTAAAGCATGGTGGTGGCAGCATCATGCTGTGGGGATGTTTTTCAGCGGCAGGGACTGCGAGACTAGTCCGGATCGATGCAAAGATGAACGGAGCAAAGTACAGAGAAATCTTTGATTAAAAACATGCTTCAGAGTGCACAGGACCTCACACTGGTCCTATAAAAGTATCCATTTCAATAGAATGTCAATGTGACAACTGACAGATGTAGCTGGTAAATTCGCTCTTGTTTATCTACCTCGATTTCAGAGCACTGTCATCTGGGCCAAATCAAATTTTATTGGTCACATGCACATGGTTAGCAGATGTTAATGTGAGTGAAGCGAAATGCTTGTTCTTCTAGCTCAAACAGTGCAGTAATATCTAACAAGTGATTTAACAATTCCCAAACAACTAACTAATACACACAAATCTAAAGGGGTGGATGAGAATATGTACATACAAGTATATGGATGAGCGATGGCCGAGCGGCATAGGCAAGGTGCAGTAGATGGTATAAAATACAGTATATACATGTGATATGAGTATGTAACATTATTAAAGTCGCATTATTTAAAGTGACATTGTTTAAAGTGACTAGTGATCCATTTATTAAAGTGTCCAGTGATTGGGTCTCAGTGTAGGCAGCAGCCTCTGAGTTACATGGCTTATTTAACAGTCTGATGGCCTTGAGATAGAAGCTGTTTTTAAATCTCTTGGTCCCGGCTTTGATACAGCTGTACTGACCTCGCCTTCTGGATGATAATGGTGTGAACAGGCAGTGGCTCGGGTGGTTGTTGTCCTTGATGTTTATGGCCTTCCTGTGACATCGGGTGCTGTAGGTGTCATGGAGGGCAGGTAGTTTGCCCCCGGTGATGCGTTATGCAGACCGCACCACCCTCTGGAGAGCCTTGTGGTTGAGGGGGGTGCAGTTGCCGTACCAGACTGTGATTGTGCATCTGTAAAAGTTTGTCAAGGTTTTGGGTGACAACCTTGACAAAGGCTGTTGCACCTTCTTCACCATACTGTCTGCATGGGTGAACCATTTCAGTTTGTCTGTGGTGTGTACGCCCAGGAATTTAAAACTTTCCACCTTCTCCACTTATGTACCTTTGATGTGGATAGGGAGGTGCTCCCTCTGCTTTTTCCTGAAGTCTACGATCATCTCCTTGGTTTTGTTGACGTTGAGTGAGAGGTTCTTTTCCTGACACCACACGCCGAGTGCCCTCACCTCCTCCCTGTAGGCTGTCTCGTCATTGTTGGTGATCAAGCCCACTACTGTTGTGTCTTCGGTAAACTTGATGATTGAGTTGGAGACTTGCATGGCCACGCAGTCGTGGGCGAACAGGGAGTACAGGAGAGGCCTGAGCACACACCCTTGTGGGGCCCCAGCGTTGAGGGTCAATGTAGTGGAGATGTTGTTTCCTACCTTCACCACCTGGGGACGGCCCATCAGAAAGTCCAGGACCCAGTTACACAGGGAGGGGTAGAGACCCGGAGGCCTCCAGCTTGATAATGGGCTTGGAGGGTACTATGGTGTTGAATGTTGAGATGTAATCAATGAACAGCATTCTTAGGTAGGTATTATTTAAGTCCAGATGGGATCGGGTAGTGTGCAGTGTGGTGGCGATTGCGTCATCTGTGGACCTGTTGGGGCGGTATGCAAACTGAAGTGGGTCTAGGGTGACCAGTAAGGTGGCGGTGATATGATCCTTGACTAGCCTCTCAAAGCACTACATGTTGACAGAAGTGAGTGCTACGTGGCGGTAGTCATTTAGTTCAGTTATCTTTGCCTTCTTGGGTACAGGAACAATGGTAGCCATCTTGAAGCATGTGGGGATAACCGACTGGGATAGGGAACGATTAAATACATCTGTAAACACACCAGCCAGCTTGTCTGCACATGCTCTGAGGATGCGGCTAGAGATGCCGTCTGGGCCAGCAGCCTTGTGAGGGTTAACAAGTTTAAATGTTTTACTCACGTCAGCCACTGAGAAGGAGAGGAGTGGTCTTTGTTAGCGATCCGCGACGGTGGCACTGTATTATCCTCAAAGCGGGCAAAGAAGCGTGACGTATCAGTGACGTGGCTGTTTTTGTTTTTGTAGCATGTGATTTTCTGAACGACTTGCGACTCCACCTTGTTCCTGTACCGGCATTTCACTTGTTTGATTGCCTTGCGGAAGGAATAACTACACTGTTTATATTCAGCCATATCTCCAGACCTCTTTCCATGGTTAAATGCGCTGGATCGCGCTTTCAGTTTTATGCGAATGCCTCTGTCCATCCACGGTTTCTGGTTTGGGTAGGTTTTAATGGTCAAAGTGGGTACGATGTCTCCAATGGACTTATTTATATACACTCACCGAGTCAGCGTATAGGTCAATGTTGTCCTCTGAGGCAGATCGGAACATATTCCAATCCACGTGATCGAAACAATCTTGGAGCATGGCTTCCGATTGGTCAGACCAACGTTGAGTGGTTCTCGTTACTGGTACAGTGGTAGAGAGTATTAGCCCTATGTATAGTGTACACAGCTGTGACTATAACTGACAAGAATTCTCTTGGTAGGTAGAATGGCCAACATTTGATTAGTAAGGAATTCTAGGTCAGGTGAGCAGAAGGACTTGCATTCCTATGTTATTATGATTACACCATGAGTTGTTAATCATAAGCATACACCCCTGCCCTTACTCTTCCCAGAGAGGTGTTTATCTCTGTCGGCGCGATGCCTGGAGAAGCCTGGTGGCTGAATTGATTCCGACAACATATCCCGAGAGAGCCATGTTTCCATGAAACAGAGAATGTTACAATCTCTGTCTCTCTGGAAGGCAACCCTCACTTGAAGTTTGTCCACCTTGTTGTCAAGAGACTGGACATTGGAGAGTAGTATACTCGGGAGCGGTGTGCCCGTTTACGACACCTGACCAGAAGACCTCTCCGTCTGCCCCTTCTGCGTAGTCATTGTTTTCGGTTATCTGCTGGAATTAGATCCATTGTCCTGGGTGGTGGTCCGACGTGAGAATCTGCTTCAGGAAAGTCGTATTCCTGGTTGTAATGTAGGTAAGTTGACTTGCTCTTATATCCAATAGTTATTTCCGGCTGTATGTAATAAGACTTAAGATTTCCTGGGGTAACAATGTAAGAAATAATACATTGAAAAACTAAATACGGCATAGTTTCCTAAGAACGTTTCCTAAGAACGCGAAGCGAGGCGACCATCTCTGTTTGCGCCATCTGCAACTGAGTGTGCCAGAGCGCAGAGCCAGAGCTCAGAATAACGAGCTCTAGCAGGAAAGAAATTTGACATTTACTTGTTGGAAAGGTGACATCCTATGACGGTGTGTGTATATAAATACAGTACCAGTCATAAGTTTGGACACATCTACTCATTCAAGGGTTTTTATTTATTTTTACTAGAATAATAGTGAAGACATCAACTATGAAATTAGACATTTGGAATCATGTAGTAACCAATAAAGTGTTAAACAAATCATAATATATTTTAGATTCTTCAAAGTAGCCACCCTTTGCCTTGATGACAGCTTTGCACACTCTTGGCATTCTCTCAACCAGCTCCACTTGGAATGCTTTTCCAACAGTCTTGAAGGAGTTCCCACATGCTGAGTACTTTGGCTGCTTTTCCTTCACTCTGCGGTCCAGCTCATAGCAAACCATCTCAATTGAGTTGAGGACGTGTGATTGTGGAGAACAGGTCATCCGATGCAACACTCCCTCACACTCCTTCTTGGTCAAATAGCCCGTACACAGCCTGGAGGTGTGTTGGGTCATTGTTCTGTTGAAATGATGGGATGGCATATTGCTGCAGAATGCTGTGGTAGCCATGCTGGTTAATTAAGTGTGCCTTGAATTCTAAATAAATCACAGACAGTGTCACCAGCAAAGCACCCCCACACCATCCTCCCACAAGCTTCACGGTGGGAACGACACATGCAGAGATCATCCGTTGACCTACTCTGCGTCTCACAAAGAGGACAGATTTCCACTGGTCTAATGTCCATTGCTCGTGTTTGTTGGCCCAATCAAGTCTCTTCTAATTGGTGTCCTTTTAGTAGTGGTTTCTTTGCAGAAATTCAATCATGGGGTCCTGATTACTAGCCCCTATTACTAGCCTGTTCAAACTCTCTTCGTATCGTCTGAGATTGCCATAGATTGGAAAGCTGCCACGGTCATCCCCCTCTTCAAAGAGGGAGACACTCTCGACCCAAAATGCTACAGACCTATATATATTCTACCCTGCCTTTCTAAGGTCTTTGAAAGCCAAGTTAACTTAAGGTATAGGGGGCAGCATTTTCACTTTTGGATAAATAGCGTGCCCAATTTCAACTTCCTGCTGCTCATGCAAAGAATATAAGATATGCATATTAGTAGATTTGGATAGAAAACACTCTGAAGTGTCTAACTGTTTGAATCATGTCTGTGAGTATAACAGAACGTATGAAGCAGGCAAAACCCAGAGGACTAACCGTTCAGATTTTTTTTTTAGGTCTCTGTCTGTTCACTGAGTTCTCATTGGGAAACGATATTTCTTAAGAACTTGTTTTCAGTTCCTACCGCTTCCACTGGATGTCACCAGTCTTTGGAATTTGGTTGAAGTAATTCATTTGTGCAATGAAGAAGTATGGCCATCTAGGAACTGCGTAACAATGTTGAGTTGTGCAAGACTTGAAAAGTAGGTTGGTTTGTTGTCTTCCTGTATTGATCAGTTATTTGATCAGTTATTAACGTTTACAAATACCTAAAGTTGTATTACAAAAGTAGTTTGAAATGTTTTGGCAAAGATTACAGGCAACTTTAGAAATATTTTGTAGTGACGTTGCGCAATTTGGAAGCTGTTTTCTGGATCAAACGAGCCAAATAAATGGACATTTTGGATATATGGATGGAATTATCGAAAAAAAGGACCAATTGTGATGTTTATGGGACATATTGGAGTGCCAACAAAAGATCGTCAAAGGTAAGGCGTATTTTATATTTTATTTCTGCATTTTGTGTAGCGCCTGCAGGGTTGAAATATGCTACCCTCTTTGTTTACTGTTGTGCTATCACTTTCGCCGAAAAGCCTTTTTTAAATCTGACATGTTGGCTGGATTCACAACGAATGTAGCTTTAATTTAGAATCTTACATGTGTGATTTAATGAAAGTTTTATTTTTATATGCCGCACTGCATTTTCCCTGGCTTTTGGCCAAGTGGGACTCAAGCATCCCCTATACCATAAGAAGTTAACAAACAGATTACTGACCATTTCGAATCTCACCGTACCTTCTCCGCTTTGCAATCTGGTTGCAGAGCTGGTCATGGGTGCACCTCAGCCACGCTCAAGGTCCTAAACAATATTATAACCGCCATCGATAAGAGACATTACTGTGCAGCCGTATTCATCGACCTGGCTAAGGCTTTCGACTTTGTCAATCACAACATTCTCATTGGCAGACTCAACAGCCTTGGTTTCTCAAATGATTGCCTCGCTTGTTTCACCAACTACTTCTCCGATAGAGTTCAGTATGTCAAATCGGAGGGCCTGTTGTCCGGACTTCTGGCAGTCTCTATGGGGGTGCCACAGGGTTAAATTCTCAGGCCGACTCTTCTCTGTATACATCAATGATATCGCTCTCGCTGCTGGTGATTCTTTGATCCACCTCTATGCAGACGACACCGTTCTGTATACCTCTGGCCCTTCGTTGGACACTGTGTTACCTAACCTCCAGACGAGCTTCAAAGCCATACAACTCTCCTTCTGTGGCCTCCAACTGCTCTTAAATGCAAGTAAAACTAAATGCATGCTCTTCAACCGATCGCTGCCCGCCCATCCAGCTTCACTACTCTGGACGGTTCTGACTTAGATGGTTAGACAATAAACTCTCATTTCAGACTCACATTAAACATCTCCAATCCAAAATTAAATCTAGAATCAGCTTCCTATTTCGCAACAAAGCATCCTTCACTCATGCTGCCAAACATACCCTTATAAAACTGACCATCCTACCTATCCTCGACATTGGTGATGTCATTTACAAAATAGCCTCCAACACTCTACTCAACAAATTGGATGCGGTCTATCACAGTGCCATCCGTTTTGTCACCAAAGCCCCATATACTACCCATCACTGCGACCTGTATGATCTCGTTGGCTGGCCCTCGCTTCATACTAATCGCCAAACCCACTGGCTCCAGGTCATCTACATGTCTCAGTTCACTGGTCATCATAGCAGCACCCACCCATGGCACGCACTCCAGCAGGTATATCTCACTGGTCACCCCCAAATCCAATTCTTCCTTTGGTCGCCTATCCTTCCAGTTTTCTGCTGCCAATGACTGGAACTAACTGCAAAAAATCTCTGAAGCTGGAGACTCTTACCTCCCTCACTAGCTTTAAGCACCAGCTGTCAGAGCAGCTCACAGATCACTGCACCTGTACATAGCTCATCTGTAAATAACGCATCCAATCTACCTCATCCTCATACTGTATTTACGTATGTGTCTTTCTCCTTTGCACCCCAGTATCTCAACTTGCACATTCATCTTCTGCACATCCACAATTCAAGTGTTTAATTGCTAAATTGTATTTACTTTGCCACCATGGCCTACTTATTGCCTTACCTCTCTTATCCTACCTCATTTGCACATGCTGTATATAGATTTTTCTACTTTATTATTGATTGTATGTTTGTTTACTCCATGTGTAACTGTGTTGTATGTGTCGAACTGCTTTGCTTTATCTTGGCCAGGTCGCAGTTGCAAATAAAAACTTGTTCTCAACTAGCCTACCTGGTTAAATAAAGGTGAAATAAATACAAATACATTTCACGTAGTCTCCCCTGAACAGTTTATTTTGATGTCACATCTGCTCCTGCTTCGCCCTCTGGTGTTCATCCGGTGTCTTCTTGACCTGCAGTTATTCCCCTGTACACTCTCTCTCCCTCTCTGTGTGGTTGGAGACAGGTGAGCTGGAGTCAGAGCAGATCCCTACCAGCGGCAACTCGTTTCACAATCAGGACCTCTACAAATACTCAGTCCTGCCAATTCCACTCTGCCAGATCGTAATCTCTGCTCAGTCAGTTCATGATTCTAGCCATTTATGATTACTCAAGATCCTGTACTCTGCTGTGCCTGTTTCCCTGCCTGACACTGTTTATCCTCTCATTGCAGTTACCTCTCTGGCTCCTGTCTCCTGTTCCACATTACACCTACCAACTACCTTGCTCTGTATTTTACTCACCACCACTACCTTGAATTCCCCTCAGGACCGTTTACCCTGTTCTACTCTCCACATCTGTTTTTTCTGCAACTCATCCAAGCTTCCCTGGATCTACACTCCATATCCCTCTGTGTAACAATACATATTTTGGTTCATTCATCCCTGTTTCCTCATCTGAGTCTGCTCTTGGGTTCCCCTGTGTCACTCAGCTTAACAGTTGAGATGTGTCTGTTACTTGAACTCTGAAGCATTTATTTGAGCTGCAATCTGAGGTGCAGTTAACTCTAATGGACTTATCCTCTGCAGCAGAGGTAACTCTGGGTCTTCCTTTCCTGTGGGTGTCCTCATGAGAGACAGTTTCATCATAGCTCTTGATGGCTTTTGTGACTGAATTTGAAAAGTTCATGAAATTTCCCGGATTGAATGACCTTCAAGTAATGATGGACTATTGTTTCTCTTTGCCTTTTTGAGCTGGTCTTTTATCGAACAGGGCTTTCCTCTGTATACCCACCCCTACCTTGTCACAACAGAACTTTCAATGCATTTGAGCCAATCAGAAATTCCCCAAATTAACTTTTAAAAAGGCACACCTGTTAATTGAATTGCATTCCATGTGACTACCTCATGAAGCGGGTTGAGAGAATACCAAGAGTGTGCAAAGCTGCCGTCAAGGCAAAGGGTAGATACTTTGAAGAATCTCAAATAGAAAATATATTTTAATTTGTTCAACACTTTTTTGGTTAACACATGGTTCCATATGTGTTATTTCATAGTTCTGATGTCTTAGAGCATTGGGCCAGTAACTGAAAGGTTGCTGGATCGAATCCCTGAGCTAACAAGGTAAAAATCTGTCATTCTGCCCCTGAGCAAGGCAGTTAACCCAGTGTTCCCTGGGCGCCGAAGACATGGATGTCGATTATGACAGCCCCCCCTCTGATTCAGAGGGGTTGGGGTAAATGCTGAGACATTTCAATTGAAGGTATTCAGTTGTACAACTGACTAGGTATCCCCCTTTCCCTTCACTATTACTCTACAATGTATTTTTTTTAAATAAATAAAAACCCTTGAATGAGTAGGTGTATCCAAACTTTTGACGGGTACTGTACTTGAACTTAAGGGACAATAAAGAATATTGGCAGAAATTCTTGTCGTTGTATATAGCGAAAATGCTACCCGCCACAGTGAGTGCTAAAATAGATTACAGTGGAGGTGTCATTATACCCATAAAACCTAGCTGTCAAACAGGAAAATGGTTCTAGTCGTTCTTCCACCATTCATTTTTCCCATAATGGATTTTTTTAACACTTAAACTAAGGGCCGTGTTTTGTGTTGGCTTACCCTGCCGTGACATTTTGATAACCATGTAAATCTCTCTTGGACAAGATTACTTTTATCAATATATTCAGTTCTATTTACTCTCTAATTACCAAAGTAGACATTATACAAAATTAGAAAATCCCTGCAAGCTCCTGCACGTCATCTCAAGCTCCATCTTTGCTAACAGGTATTGTGTCAATTTAAAACTTGACTATTTAAATAAATGTTGCACTTTTACAGTACATTTATAAATGTTGCACTTTCACAGTACATTTAGAAAAGTGCATTAGTTCATCCAGAGATTATTACCTTTGCCTCGATTCAGCAGTCTCGTCCAGATCATCATGGCATTAGCAGCTAATTAGCATTTCATTTTGTGGGGGCAAATATATTGCTGAAAGTCACCTTGTACTACAATCTTTACAAGGTTATCAAAACATCACGCCAGGGTAAGCCCACAAACACAGCCCTTGTTTTAAGTGTTTCTAAAATCCTCTATGGGAAAAATAAATGGTGTAAAAACAATTGGAACCAGTTCCCTAGTTTTTATGGGTATTATGACTCTATTGTGGTACAATAGTAACGAGAGTCAATAAACCTGTGCTTGTGTTATTAAAAAACATTTCAGATAAATCATGTGTACACTGAGTGTACAAATCATTTGGAACACCTTTCTAATATTGAGTTGCACCCCCTTTTGCCCTCAGAACGGCCTGAATTCGTTGAGGCATACTCTACAAGGTGTTGAAAGCACTCCACAGGGACGCTGGCCCCTGTTGATTCCAATGCATCCCACAGTTGTGTCAAGTTGGCTGGATGTCCTTTGGGTTGTGGACCATTCTTAATACACACAGGAAACTGTTGAGTGTGAAAACCCCAGCAGTGTTGCAGTTCTTGACACACTCAAACTGGTGAGCCTGGCACCTACTGTACAACCATATCTTGTTCAAAGGCCCTGAAATCTTTTGTCTTGCACATTCACCCTCTGAATGGCACACTTACACAATCCATGTCTTGGGCTCCTGAGTGGGGCAGCCGTCTAAGGCACTGCATCTCAGCGCAAGAGGTGTCACTACAGTCCCTGGTTTAAATCCAGGCTGTATCACATCCGCCCATAGGATAGCGCATAATTGGCCCAGCGTCGTCTGGGTTTGGCCGGGGTAGGCCGTCATTGTAAATAAGAATTTGTTCTTAACTGACTTGCCTAGTCAGTTTTTGACAATTGCTTACATATGATTTCTGAAACTGTAGTTCCTTTTCTCTAGACTCTACACACACAACCCCAAAACGTCACACATCTCTTGCAAAACCAAACTCTTAATTCAAAATTATTTGAACTCTTCTCAAAATGGTGTTTTTGCATCAAAACTCCACACACAAACCATCAAATGATTAGCTCTTATACATGCCAACGTACATGAATGTGCACAAATATATACAGTATGTATACATATTCATTATATATTTACACTATAAACAGAAATGCAAGGGGGAAAAATACAATTGATTGATTTCTCAAAACATTCTATTTTCGGAATGAACAGTAACAGACAAAACAAATACAGTAGAAGATAAACAAATATGCTTGTCACTATGAAGAAAAAAACTATTAGTGTGCCTCCTGTCTCCTATTTGGGGCTGACCACAGCACCTCATCACCTCATGTTCTCTCTGGCTAAACAGCGGGGGAAGTAGCAGCCCAGTAGCAGTATCCAGCCCTGGCATGCCCCTCGTCTATGTCACCAGAGTCCTCCTTGTCCTCGTCCCCCTCTTACTCCTCTTCCTCTAACTCTCTCTCTCCAAAATTGGCCTCCATTGTTGTCCAAATCAAGAAAGCCAACCTGAAGCCTATTTATGGTGCTAAACTCTGATTTCTAAGTGCAGAAATGAGCTATAAATGTTTTCACACGTGTAGGTAATCGGTAAATGAGTGTGGCATTTTGAATGGCAGTGTTTTCCAAATGAAACAAGACCTGTTAGTTTTGAATGATGTGTCTAATGTAGAGAACTGTGTTTAGTGTTTGGCAAAAATAGTGTTTTACAATTGCAAACTGAGTGTAAAGCAGATAATGTGCTTTCAGTTTTGCAGACTTGGTCTGAAGATTAGGTACATGAGTTAATGGTTTCACTGAGTGTGCCTCAAGTACCACTTTTAGTGTGTAAGCGATTGTAAAAAAAAACTAAACTAAAGGTTAAATATAAAATAAATAAATGTCTCAATTGTCTTAAGGCTTAAAAATCATTTAATTTACTGCAGTGGGCTAAATCGCTGTCACAGTTTCTTGGTAGTTTTAAACAAATCTACTTTGAAAAAAAAGTATACACCTCACACACATGGGTATAGGTTTAAAACAATTAAAACACATGTCAGATATAGAGTTGAAATGTATTAAATTCTGAGTTTGCATTCCAATATTACACTTTATAGACTTCACCGAAGACTGAACTATAACGAAACAGTTTGATTTAGGAACACAACATTTTTGGCATTTAACCAGTTGTGACTCTGGGGCAGTATTTTCAATTTTGGGAAGAAAAAAACGTTCCCATTTTAAACAGGATATTTTGTCAGGACAAGATGCTAATTTTGATTAATCATATCTTTATTTTTTATTTTTTAATAAATATATTAGGATCTTCTGATATTTTTGTAAAAAAAAAATTCCTTTATTAAACCAGGCAAGTCAGTTAAGAACAAATTCTTATTTTCAATGACGGCCTAGGAACAGTGGGTTAACTGCCTGTTCAGGGGCAGAACGACAGAATTGTACCTTGTCAGCTAGGGGGTTTGAACTCTCAACCTTCCGGTTACTATTCCAACGCTCTAACCACAAGGCTACCCTACCGCCCCATATGCGAACAGGGTCCCAACATAAGAGCTGGCTCGTTCGCAAATGACCCATTACGAGCATGTAACCATGTTGACAGTCATTAGCTCTGTTTCCATTGACTTGTCCAGTGAATTTTTAATTTTTAATTTATTTTTTGGGGGTCGACATTTAGGAAGTTTGCATAGAAAATAGATGTGACAATTGCCTGCTACAATTGCCTTTTAACTATTTTGTGTCGTGAAAAACCGGTGGACGTAATGAAATTACACCAAAAGAAAACGCATAAAAATGTAGTGGTTTAAGTGTTTCCATGATCCATTTAGGCAAATTGCGCATTAATAAATTGATGACAGCCAGTATGTCCTCCCACTTATCTGTCTAATGTCTCAGGTAGCCCGCGAAAGCCAGTATAGAGAGAATTGAAGAATTTACAAATATTTGCCATATTCTAATTATCATGTGCCAACATATTGCCTTCCATGGTGAAACTTGCACTCCTGTAGATCTGAAATAATTGGATGGTAAAACTGGCATCCAGTCAACCAGAAAAGCAAGTCAGTACAAGGATCCTGCAAAGAAACACAATTTTTATAGTTCACATTTATATTTATCAGGCAGTAGGCATTTAGAATTAAATGTGGAGTGGAGCTTCATAGTAACCTGTTGAATTCACATGCTCCGTTCTGCAATCATAATTTACTTGAAAAACACAGTTTCCATCATTATTTGTTGCAATAAAGACGACTGAAGAAAAATCCCCCCCTCTCGAACGGATTAAAATGTTGTTGATCTTTAGAACATTTTGTCCTATATATGCTGCTTCCATGTCGCAAAGATTTTTTGGGGGGCGACATTGCTTTTGTTGAATACACCTGCATCAATGGAAACCTGCCTACTGATCTGCAAGTAATTTTACATGCCGAACAACTGCAGGGAATGTCAGTAGCCTAGTCAGACTTGCACACTGTGTCCAGCGTGTCCTGTGTCCTGTGTCCCTCTGACCAACACTACTGTATGTAGGTGTACTGTTCCCAACTATGGCTTAAGGGGATGATGAGCAGATAAGAGGCAACCCTTAATTTAGATTAAGATTAATGAGTGAGTTAGGACAGACGTTGTCAATAACTATTTGTTCAGCACTTTTGAAATGTACAGTGACAGAATTCAGAACATGGGCCGTTCTTACAGTATTCTCCCTGTCCACCAAGTCAGAACCGTAGGATAAAGAAAGGGGGCATAGAAGCAGACAATGAGAACTCTTACAAATATTTGATTACAATTCTCTTAAACGGGCTATAGGCTACATGTGTACCACCAACTCAGAACAGTAGGCTAAGTTATGAGGGGGAAAGGGACCAAATTATTAGGGTGAGGAACATGGGCTACTAACATCTTACTACACAACATACACTTATTATTTTCTGAGCTACAGTATACATATCTCCATGGCATATTACATCATTTATGCAGCAGCATACAAGTCCTTTTTGGACTCACCTTGCTGTGCGTGGCGGATCTTCAGCCTGGTCGCATAGACTAGACCTAACATAGCAACTGTAAATCCGGGACAGTCAAATTATTATGATATGTTATGTTTGGTATGGTTACATAAAACAGATGGTCACTCAAGACAAAAACAAAGGTTTTGGACAGGTGTCTTTTATACTGATAACAAGTTCAAACAGGTGCCGTTAATAGGTAACGGGTGGAGGACAGAGGAGCCTCTTAAGAAGTTACAGGTCTGTGAGAGCCAGAAATCTTGCTTGTTTGTAGGTGACCAAATACTTATTTTCCACCATAATTTGCAAATAAATTCATAAAAAATCCTACAATGTGATTTTCTGGATTTGTTTTTGCTCATTTTGTCTGTCATAGTTGAAGTGTACCTATGATGAAAATTACAGGCCTCTCATCTTTTTAAGTGTGAGAACTTGCACAATTGGTGGCTGACTAAATACTTTTTTGCCCCACTGTATGCTGCTTCCATGTCACAAAGATTTTTTGGGGTGACATTGTTTTTGTTGAATACACCTGCATCAATGGAAACCTGCCTACTGATCTACAAGTCATTTTACATGCCAAACAGCGCCTCTGAAGACTTACCAGACTCAACGAGTATGCAGTGCCAAGACTGATATACTGCTAACCACGGGGATACCGGGTAGTTGAATTGGCTTCCCTAGAAGGGCTAATCAAGGCGACAGTTTAGCAATGGTTGCACCTCCCTCCTGTGATGGTCTTCTTCATGCTCGAAACAAATAGAGGTCTGGGCGTAGTGAAGTTGGCAAGCCTGATTCCAGCATTACAGTCTCGAAGAATATTCAATCTGTCAGTGTTGTCAGATCCACTAACTAGAGCAGTTACAGAATACTCAGAATAATGTAGGTAATTGCAGCCTCTCTTGTGTGTGTCTCTTGTGTTCTGCTTCCGTCTCGCTTTCTGCCTGGTTATTGACCTGTAACAGTTGTGACATTGCAAGTGCTCAGATTCTAGAGGATATTAGAGGGGAGCTTTATGATTAATTAATAAAGTAATTGTGGGTGACTGGGCGATTAAGCACACGGCAGCTTTGTCTGTCCACCACTTCCACTCAGATGGGGAGAGTGATTATTCGGGTCTGTACCCTGGCAAAAGGGCAAACAGAATATCAAATATTCACCATGGAGAACACACACACAATTATTTCAGACTTAATGAGGTTTACTCTGGAAAACTATTTCTAAATGAACTGGAATAAAATGCAGCACACACGCAGACACACACACACACACACACACGCAGACACACAGACTTTAGGTCACCTTGAGAAAATCGCATTGCATCTACCTACAATCTGAACATGGGGCAATCATTGAGATATTGGACATTTGTCTATTGTCAATAGAGTATCAGAAATGTGATGTTTTCACTGGAGTTAAATTGAACTCCAGCTGATGACACAATTGCTTAATAGGAAACAACCTCATGGTTGAGTGGTCCCATACATAGCATGCATCCCTCCTCTGCCACTCTTCTCTCTCTCTCGCATTCTCTCCATTTCTCGTTCTCTCTCCATAGTGTTGATAAATTGATCTGCAGATCAACTTTAGACAGGCTGGCTTTGATATGCATTAAGACGTAATTATGTTAAAGATCTTATATCTATTAAAAAGAAAGGAGGACCAAGGCACTCTTCATATAGTAGAGATTCCCTTCCTCCTCTTTCTACATCTTATATCTATTATTTGATCTATAGCTGTGCAAGCTAAATTGCATCAAGGTCTAGCTCCAATCGAAGCCCTGAGTTTAGTGACTGAGTGCTTCAGAAGTTTCATAATTGCCTTTTGAATGGCTAATGGCACAACGTGATTGATGTGCTCTCAGAATTGCGTTGTGCCGTACTAATTCTGTCTGTCAAGAAAGTTAAGAGGGAAGGATAAAAAGCAAAGCATGTCTGTTTTTAAGTGCATTAAAATACATTTATTTGCAGCTGAATAATTTCTCAGCTGTAAAGACAAGATCAAGCCAAGCTGCTCACCTTTGATGTGTTGGGCTCACTGCATATTCACTGGATGCTGCTGGATGCCTCACTCATTGAACGGTTGTGGATGATTAATTATTTATATTTGTGTTGCAAGCACAGTGCTCCCCATTCCCATCACTATTGCCCTTTAAACATTATTTGTTATGGTATTGTTTTCCAGCTGTGAAAGTATTCATTGCATTGCCTCTAAGAGACCCACCGGGAGACCTAGCAGGTTTTACTTCCTACTGTATTCTACAGCCGTCTCGCTTTAGCTGCTTTTATATCTATTTATATTTAAGTCAACTTTGCGGTAAAACCAAACCCTGTTCCCCTGCCTGCTGCATCAACATTTCTGACAAAGTAATAGTACAAAATTGATTGCTTTTAACAAAAAAACATTAGAGGGTCGACAGCTGAGATTAGGTATTTTAAGTATTTCTAGAAGCACCGGTTGTGCAGGTGCTCTGTGCGGATCAACTTCACATTTACTCATGCAGGGCTGAGAAGGAGATAGGTGAAGAATAGTAATCCATTTTGGCTACAACCCCCTCTCACAGTATGGGACCAGAGTTAAAAAGCAGCTACCATGAGGCACACAGCAGTTGGCAGAAACACAATTAAGTAGTGAAATTCTGAAATAACTAAAGTACTGCTCCTCTCCTCTTGCTTTTTTTAAACCGGAAAGCGCGATAAACAAAGAAATACAAGGTTGGTCTACTTGCTTGGTAACGCGACAGACAGAGAGATAATTATCGCTAGTCAAGCTAATATCTACTCAATTTCAATCGGCTGGCCCTGTCTCCTCGCTCGAAATTAATAATGACCGAGCCTACTCGCTTCTGAAACGCAGGAGGCAGAAATAGCACTATGTTTGAACAAATGCTCTATTTCTCAAATTTCTAAAGCACTTAGAAATGTAATTGTAGTATCTGTGATCTATATCTGTTTATATTAGTTACTTTGCTGTTACTAAGCAGTAATGTAATACGGCCGTGTTATGTTACCACACCTAATAGGAAATGCACATATCTGTTTTTTTTCTCCAGTAGAAAAGGCTCAGCACTGCTAGCAGGTACTGTGTTCAGGAGCAGCCAACTTACAAGCCTATATTGGTATCCAAAATCGGAACACTGCCCTCTGGTGGTTAAAATACAAACGGTCATTGAACCCATTGAAATTAGGCTATCTCGGTGGAGAAATACTGTAAAAAAAAAGAAAAAACGTAACAGTGTGTACATTATTACAAATGAGTGCAGAGAATGAAGAAATTGCAGAAACTTCTGAACTGGAGAAAGTGAAGAATTAGATCAATTCAGAAAATTAAGGAATACAAGGATTGAGGAAACTCAACAATTAACTGTGAAAATGGCAACCATTATTGGAACAAAACAGTCACTTAACCCTAAGCCTCAACTAAATATTGTAATAAATAATGTGGAAATTGAGCAAGTTGAGATGACTAAACTGCTTGGAGTAACTACTGATACTACTGATGCAGTAGTAGCTAAAATGGGGAGAAGTCTGTCTATAATAAAGCAATGCTCTGCCTTAACAACAGTATCAACAAGGCAGGTCCTACAGGCCCTAGTTTTGTCACACCTTGACTACTGTTCAGTCGTGTGGCCAGGTGTCACAAAAAAGGACTGGAAAATTGGCTCAGAACAGGGCTGGCCCTTGGATGTACACAGAGAGCTAATATTAATAATATGCATGTCAATCTCTCCTGGCTCAAAGTGGAGGAGAGATTGACTTCATCACTACTTGTATTTATGAGAGGTATTGACATGTTGAATGCACCGAGCTGTCTCTCTAAACTACTGGCACAGAGCTCGGACATGCATACCCCTCAAGACATGTCACGAGGTCTCTTCACAGTCCCCAAGTCCAGAAGAGACTATGGGAGGCACTATTAATGTTTAATCACCTATGTTAACCTGACAGCTGCGAAATGTACACTTTAAACCTCTTAAGGATCGGCCACTTTTTTAATGTAATCATACATACAGTGGGGTGAAGTATTTGATACACTGCCGATTTTGCAGGTTTTCCTACTTACAAAGCATGTAGAGGTCTGTAATTTTTTATCATAGGTACACTTCAACTGTGAGAGACAATCTAAAACAAAAATCCAGAAAATCACAATGTATGAGTTTTAACTAATTCATTTGCATTTTATTGCATGGCATGAAGTATTTGATTCGTGATACATCAGAAAAGCAGAACTTAATATTTTGTACAGAAATCTTTGTTTGCAATTACAGAGATCATACGTTTCCTGTAGTTCTTGACCAGGTTTGCACACACTTGCAGCAGGGATTTTGGCCCACTCCTCCATACAGACCTTCTCCAGATCCTTCAGGTTTCAGGGCTGTCGCTGGGCAATGCAGACTTTCAGCTCCCTCCAAAGATTTTCTATTGGGTTCAGGTCTAGAGACTAGCTAGGCCACTCCAGGACCTTGAGATGCTTCTTACGGAGCCACTCCTTAGTTGCCCTGGCTGTGTGTTTCGGGGCGTTGTCATGCTGTAAGACCCAGCCACGACCCATCTTCAATGCTCTTACTGAGGGAAGGAGGTTCTTGGCCAAGATCTCACGATACATGGCCCCATCCATCCTCCCCTCAATACGGTGCAGTCGTCCTGTCCCCTTTGCAGAAAAGCATCCCCAAAGAATGATGTTTCCACCTCCATGCTTCACGCTTGGGATGGTGTTCTTGGGGTTGTACTCATCCTTCTTCCTCCAAACACGGCGAGTGGAGTTTAGACCAAAAAGCTCTATTTTTGTCTCATCAGACCATATGACCTTCTCCCCTCTTCTCTCCTCTGGATCATCCAGATGGTCATTGACAAACTTCAGATGGGCCTGGACATGCGCTGGCTTGAGCAGGGGGACCTTGCATGCGCTGCAGGATTTTAATCCATGACGGCGTAGTGTGTTACTAATTGTTTTCTTTGAGACTGTGGTCCCAACTCTCTTCAGGTCATTGACCAGGTCCTGCCGTGTAGTTCTGGGCTGATCCCTCACCTTCCTCATGATCATTGATGCCCCACGAGGTGACGTCTTGCATGGAGCCCCAGACCGAGGGTGATTGACCGTCATCTTGAACTTCTTCCATTTTCTAATAATTGCGCCAACAGTTGTTGCCTTCTCACGAAGCTGCTTGCCTATTGTCCTGTAGCCCATCTCAGCCTTGTGCAGGTCTACAATTCTATCCCTGATGTCCTTAAACAGCTCTCTGGTCTTGGCCATTGTGGAGAGGTTGGAGTCTGTTTGATTGAGTGTGTGGACAGGTGTCTTTTATACAGTTAACGAGTTCAAAGAGGTGCAGTTAATACAGGCAATGAGTGGAGAACTGGAGGGCTTCTTAAAGAAAAACGAACAGGTCTGTGAGAGCCGGAATTCTTGCTGGTTGGTAGGTGATCAAATACTTATGTCATGCAATAAAATGCAAATGAATTACTTAAAAATCATGCAATGTGATTTTCTGGATTTTTGTTTTAGATTCCGTCTCACAGTTGAAGTGTACCTATGATAAACATTACAGACCTCTACATGCTTTGTAAGTGGGAAGACCTGCAAAATCGGCAGTGTATCAAACTTGTTCTCCCCACTGTATATTGCAATTATTCTCGAATAAAGCTGTTCACATGCAAAAGATTAGCATTTCAATGAATATAATTATAGACTGTGTAGTGAATCCATTTGTCTTTCCGCTCTTTCTCAGTCCCACCCCTTTCCTTTTTTCTAACAAGCTGTCATATCAGCTTAGCCCACTAGGGACTTTTCTATCATTGTTAGTAACCAATGTCTACTGTTTATGTATTTCTGTGATTATTTAGTTAGTAAAAAAATAATTCAGCCAATTTGTATATTGCTGATTCATTATGGAAACTATGGTTTGTGCAGATAACCAAGACGTTTACGACGTTCAGATGAGACTGATAGAAGGTAAAGAACAATTAATGACTGATGACTGAAATATAAAAGATCTTTAGATCTCTAAGATTTCATTTGGAAGACGGAACTCCTTAAATGAACTTCTCCGTGGTGTCCCAGGTTATTAATGTGTTCATGGTTGCATTATTTAATTCAATCACATAATCAAATAAATGTTTGGTAATCGATTTGATAAAATAGCATGTCATCACATTAAGGATACTAAAGACACGACATATTGACACCCCGTGTGAGGAATCTAAAAAAGAATGAGGTCTTCATTTTTGAATTAAGTATATATATTAGTTGTACAAACAGATGACTGTACAAACAGACTGCGTGAGATACGAATAGACAGGAATTATTGGTTGTGTGTGTGGTTGCTCATAGAAGTGTCCCGGTGTTGCGTATCAGATGACGTCAGAGTGTCTTATGAGTTGTAAAGTTAGTGATTACTGTAATATTTGTGTTGTGGAGAAAATGACCAGGCAGGAGACGGGAGGACAGTTTCGTTTAGTCAAAAATTATTGTGCTCTACAGCCCCGGCCCAAAAGTGAGCATGTGCATTTCCTATTGGGTGTAGTAACATAACACTGCCATAATACAATACTGCTTAGTAACAGCATAGTAACTAATATAAACAAATATAGATCACAGATACAACACTCCTCCCCCATAGTGTTTATCTCCCAGAGAACAAGGTAAATAATTTTAGAACTACTAATGCAATATCTGAACAATACATTCTTAAGCAGACTTTTCAGAGTGCCGAAGATGGAATTTGTGTCCTAAAAACTAACCCAGCTAATATCCTTTTTCCTGTCCTTTTATCTAGGACATGTTAACTTTTAAGTGTTTGTTTGTTTTACTGTCTGTTACCTCCTGAAACAGCTCAACTCACAGGTCAAGCTTTTGAAGTGCCTTTCCCTGTCAAAACAGGATATCTCCGCTTTCTGGGCTTCTTGTAGTGGGCCAGGTTAGGGTTAGGTGGAAGTTCCGGCTCTGTCTCTCCCGCTCTGTCTCTCCTCTCCTGTACGTCTACAGTCAGGAGAATAGTCCTGGGGGTCGTTATTGCGCTTGTTCTCTCTGCATGTCTCTGCTGGGGCGTTGGACCGTAGCAGAAGATACACATGAACGTTGACATGGCGATGACCAACTTGGACTTGGTAAGTCAAAGGTCCTCTGCGTTGCAAGATCACACCTGAGTTCCACAGGCGCTTGGGGTGTCTGAAATCACGTACCATCACCCTGTCTCCCTTTTTGAATTCTCTGACCATCTTTGAGTGTCTGTCATGAGTTTTCTTCTGCTGTAGCTGGTGCTTTGCCACAGTGCTTGACAAATCTGGTTTCAACAATGTCCGGCGGTATGTGATTGGCGTTTCAGAAACAGTTCAGCTGGTGTACATTCTGTTACTGTGTGTGGTGTGTTATGGTAAGTAAAACAGGGAAGGGGGAAGCCTTTGGTGGGTGGGCACAGACTGAACCTTGAGTCTAGTCTACACCTTCTTAAAGCTTTGCACGGCTCTCTCCGCTGCACCGTTTGATGCCGGATGGTAAGGTGGTGACAGGATGTGCCTTACTCTGTTGTTCTTGAGAAACATTTCAAAATCGTTTGACGTGACTTCAAATGGACATTGACATCCACGACAAGGAAATGTTGCTTGTCAATCTCGGCATAATCCACATGGATGCGTTCCCATGGTGTAGCAGCCCAGGACCATGGATGAAGAGGTGCAGCAGCAGGCTTGTTGCGAACAGCTTCACAAGGTGAGCAGTGGCCTAAATGCTTCTGATCCAGTTCAGGCCACAGCAGATAACTACGGGCGAATGCTTCCCTGGATGTCCCTCATGCAGGTCAGATAATGGTTTCCTCTGGAATGTTTGAGGTACCACCACCCTTGATCCCCACAGAACACATCCTTGATCAGTAGACAACTGGTCTTTCTTGTCAATGAATGGACGAAGGTTATCATCATTTACGGAGGTTGGCACACTGCCTAATGTTAAGTTCAAGACTTTGGAAAGCACTGGGTCTTTCCTCATTTCCTCTGCTAAGTTTGAAGCAGATATGGGCAGTTCGTCGATGAGAGAGATCTGGAAGACTGCTCTATCATCTTCACTGCTGGAGTTACTATTGCATGGTAGTCTTGATAGTGCATCGGCATTTGCGTGATTACTGGATCATCTGTACTCGATCTCATAGGCTAGCAATATCAGAGCCCAACGTTGCATTCGAAGTGCAGCACGGGTTGGTATGGCTGATTTTGGTCCATGGGTGGCCAACAAAGGCTTGTGATCAGCCAGCAGTTGGAAATTCCTTCCATAGAGGTATTTGTGAAAATTCTTCACTCCGAATATTATGCTCAGGGCTTCCTTCTCAATTTGAGCATACTTTTTCTCAAAGCAATAGGGTGTTCTTCACCTGACAGTAGAACATGTTAGATGACGGCTCCTACTCCATATGGAGATGCATCAGACGCGAGTCTCATCTCTGTGTCGTAGTGGGCAAGCCACTTGCTCACTTGCACTGTTTGCAAGTCTTGAATGCTTCTTCGCATTGTGGGGACCATATTCCACTTTGTATCGGCCTGCAGCAGTTGGAGCCCCAAAAATGACTTTAGCTCTGAGATAGAAGGTGCTCTCCAATGGTTGGTGCTGACACAAGGATGTCATCAATGAAGCACACATTGTCTACACTGTCCAAGATCTGATCCATTGTGTGTTGAAATATCGCTGGAGCTATTGAGATTCCATAGGCCAAGCGATTGAATCTGAATAGCCCCTTGTGTGTATTGATGGTCAGATACTGTTCTGACTCTGGATCCAGCTTCAGTTGCTGATAAGCGAATGACAGGTCCAGCTTAATGAAAACCTTCCCACCAGCTAGTGGCAAACAGATCTTCAGCATTTGGTAGTGGATATTCCTCTGGTAGTATGCAGCGATTTTACTGTGAACTTGTAGTTTCCGCACATTCTCACGGTCTTGTCTTTCTTTGGGACGACACTGACCGGAGTGGCCCAGTCGCTCCTCTCCACTTTCGTGATGATGTTATTCCTCTGTAGGTGGTCCAGTTCCTTCTCTACTGCTTCCTTAAGAGCATAGGGAACTGGACGTGGCTTGGTTCCTTCTTGCACTCTGACTTTTGCTGTGAAATCTTGTATTTCGCTGTAGCCATCTTTTAAGTTATTTGTGCTTCTCCAGCATGTTAGTGAGTGTAGCCTGACTCACGGGTCTGTCATTTCTCAGACTGAAGATTTTTCCCCAGTTCAACTTGATCTTCTGTAGCCAGTTGCTGCCTAGCAAGGCTGATTTCTCTCCTTTAACAATGACAAGTGGTAGCATCCACTCCTTCCCCTCATACCGGACTGCTACCTGGATCTGCCCACAAGAATAGTGTCACCAGTGTATGAAGAAAGGCGGATGGACGCTGGCTGATGAGGGCACTATCTTTCAGTTTTTCTTTGTAGATTCTCTTTGGAACAAGAGATACAGACGCTCCGGTGTCCAGCTGCATTTTTACTGGTTTCCCTGCTAACTCCATGCTGAGATGGATTCCATCCTTTTGTTGTTGAGCTGTGTACGCTGAACAGCTTCAATACGGTTTCAGTTGTACCTTCCTCTTCTTCTGCTGCGTCTGACACCATGTGCGCTCTTGCTGTGCGGTTTGGAGCTATACACACTCTCTGTAAATGTCCAACCTTTCCACAATTGTGGCACTTTTCATTTTGGAATTGACATTCACTGTGCTGATGATTATCTCCCCCAATTCTGTAGCAAATTGGCTTAGACCTTTGTGATGTGGGCTGCTTTGTTCTTGTGGAACCTTGAGGGTGGGACTGAGAAAAGTGTGACATTTGTGAGCCTTT
The DNA here is from genome assembly GCF_002021735.2 of Oncorhynchus kisutch. Classification (NCBI taxonomy): domain Eukaryota; kingdom Metazoa; phylum Chordata; class Actinopteri; order Salmoniformes; family Salmonidae; genus Oncorhynchus; species Oncorhynchus kisutch. Next base: position 52,517,377 of record NC_034184.2, on the reverse strand, counting down.
TCCTCCAAGTGTGTCACTGACCTTGTGAATACCTTTCTGATGTTCCATAAACAAGCTCTAAATCATGTTTGATGCACTCTAGATGTACATTTTTTGCTGTGCTGTCTATTTGAGATTAAATGAACACTGAGACAGTTTTCAGCAAGTTGCAACATTGAAATACAGAAGTAACTTTTTTCCATAAACAAGCTCTAAATCATGTTTGGTGCACTCTGAATGTAAAAAAATGTTTCTGTTTATTTGAGACGATATAAACACTGTGAACAGTTTTCAGCAAGTTGCAACATTGAAATGCAGCAATAAACCCTTTTCCATAAACAAGCTCTAAATCATGTTTGATACACTCTAGATGTACAATGTTAGCTGTGCTGTCTATTTGAGATTAAATGAACACTGTAGACAGTTTTCATCAAGTTGCAACATTGAAATGCAGAAATAAACACTTTTCCATAAACAAGCTCTAAATCATGTTTGATGCACTCTGGATGTAAAAAAAAATTGTTCTGTTTATTCGAGACGATATAAACACTGAACAGTTTTCAGCAAGTTGCAACATTGAAATGCAGAAATAAACACTTTTCAATAAACAAGCTCTAAATCATGTTTGATGCACTCTAGATGTACAATTTTTGCTATGCTGTCTATTTGAGATGAAATGAACACTGTAGACAGTTTTCAGCAAGTTGCAACATTGAAAATCAGAAAAAAACACTTTACCATAAACAAGCTCTAAATCATGTTTAATGCACTCTAGATGTACAATGTTTGCTGTGCTGTCTATTTGAGATTAAATGAACACTGTAGACAGTTTTCAGCAAGTTGCAACATTGAAAAGCAGAAAAAAACACTTTACCATAAACAAGCTCTAAATCATGTTTAATGCACTCTAGGTGTACCATTTTTGCTATGCTGTCTATTTGAGATGAAATGAACACTGTAGACAGTTTTCAGCAAGTTGCAACATTGAAAATCAGAAAAAAACACTTTACCATAAACAAGCTCTAAATCATGTTTAATGCACTCTAGATGTACAATGTTTGCTGTGCTGTCTATTTGAGATTAAATGAACACTGTAGACAGTTTTCAGCAAGTTGCAACATTGAAAAGCAGAAAAAAACACTTTACCATAAACAAGCTCTAAATCATGTTTAATGCACTCTAGGTGTACCATTTTTGCTGTGCTGTCTATTTGAGATGAAATGAACACTGTAGACAGTTTTCATCAAGTTGCAACATTGAAATGCAGAAATAAACACTTTTCCATAAACAAGCTCTAAATCATGTTTGATACACTCTAGATGTACAATGTTTGCTGTGCTGTCTATTTGAGATGAAATTAACACTGTAGACAGTTTTCAGCAAGTTGCAACATTGGAATGCAGAAATAAACACTTTTCCATAAACAAGCTCTAAATCATGTTTGATGCACTCTAGATGTAAAATCTTTGCTGTGCTGTCTATTTGAGATGAAAAGAACACTGTAGACAGTTTTCATCAAGTTGCAACATTGAAATGCAGCAATACACACTTTTCAATAAACAAGCTCTAAATCATGTTTGATGCACTCTAGATGTACAATGTTTGCTGTGCTGTCTATTTGAGATGAAATGAACACTGTAGACAGTTTTCAGCAAGTTGCGACATTGGAATGCAGAAATAAACACTTTTTCATAAACAAGCTCTAAATCATGTTTGATACACTCTAGATGTACAATGTTTGCTGTGCTGTCTATTTGAGATGAAATGAACACTGTAGACAGTTTTCAGCAAGTTGCAACATTGGAATGCAGAAATAAACACTTTTCCATAAACAAGCTCTAAATCATGTTTGATGCACTCTGGATGTAAAAAAATCTTCTGTTTATTCGAGACGAATAGAACACTGAATAGTTTTCATCAAGTTGCAACATTGAAAGCAGAAAGAAAACACTTTTCCATAAACAAGCTCTAAATCATGTTTGATGCACTCTAGGTGTACACTTTTTGCTGTGCTGTCTATTTGAGATTAAATGAACACTGTAGACAGTTTTCAGCAAATTGCAACATTGAAATGAAGAAATAAACACTTTTCCATAAACAAGCTCTAAATCATGTTTGATGCACTCTAGATGTACAATGTTTGCTGTGCTGTCTATTTGAGATGAAATGAACACTGTAGACAGTTTTCAGCAAATTGCAACATTGAATTGAAGAAATAAACACTTTTCCATAAACAAGCTCTAAATCATGTTTGATGCACTCTAGATGTACAATGTTTGCTGTGCTGTCTATTTGAGATGAAATGAACACTGTAGACAGTTTTCAGCAAGTTGCGACATTGAAATGCAGAAATAAACACTTTTCAATAAACAAGCTCTAAATCATGTTTGATGCACTCTAGATGTCCAATTTTTGCTGTGCTGTCTATTTGAGATTAAATGAACACTGTAGACAGTTTTCAGCAAGTTGCAACATTGGAATGCAGAAATAAACACTTTTCCATAAACAAGCTCTAAATCATGTTTGATGCACTCTGGATGTAAAAGAAATGTTCTGTTTATTCGAGACGATATAAACACTGAACAGTTTTCAGCAAGTTGCAACATTGAAATGCAGAAATAAACCCTTTTCAATAAACAAGCTCTAAATCATGTTTGATACACTCTAGATGTACAATTTTTGCTGTGCTGTCTATTTGAGATGAAATGAACACTGTAGACAGTTTTCATCAAGTTGCAACATTGAAATGCAGAAATAAACACTTTTCAATAAACAAGCTCTAAATCATGTTTGATACACTCTAGATGTACAATGTTTGCTGTGCTGTCTATTTGAGATGAAATGAACACTGTAGACAGTTTTCAGCAAGTTGCAACATTTGAATGCAGAAATAAACACTTTTCCATAAACAAGCTCTAAATCATGTTTGATGCACTCTAGATGTAAAATCTTTGCTGTGCTGTCTATTTGAGATGAAATGAACACTGTAGACAGTTTTCAGCAAGTTGCGACATTGAAATGCAGAAATAAACACTTTTCAATAAACAAGCTCTAAATCATGTTTGATGCACTCTGGATGTAAAAGAAATGTTCTGTTTATTCGAGACGATATAAACACTGAACAGTTTTCAGCAAGTTGCAACATTGAAATGCAGAAATAAACCCTTTTCAATAAACAAGCTCTAAATCATGTTTGATACACTCTAGATGTACAATTTTTGCTGTGCTGTCTATTTGAGATGAAATGAACACTGTAGACAGTTTTCATCAAGTTGCAACATTGAAATGCAGAAATAAACACTTTTCAATAAACAAGCTCTAAATCATGTTTGATACACTCTAGATGTACAATGTTTGCCGTGCTGTCTATTTGAGATGAAATGAACACTGTAGACAGTTTTCAGCAAGTTGCAACATTTGAATGCAGAAATAAACACTTTTCCATAAACAAGCTCTAAATCATGTTTGATGCACTCTAGATGTAAAATCTTTGCTGTGCTGTCTATTTGAGATGAAAAGAACACTGTAGACAGTTTTCATCAAGTTGCAACATTGAAATGCAGCAATAAACACTTTTCAATAAACAAGCTCTAAATCATGTTTGATGCACTCTAGATGTACAATGTTTGCTGTGCTGTCTATTTGAGATGAAATGAACACTGTAGACAGTTTTCAGCAAGTTGCGACATTGAAATGCAGAAATAAACACTTTTCAATAAACAAGCTCTAAATCATGTTTGATACACTCTAGATGTACAATGTTTGCTGTGCTGTCTATTTGAGATTAAATGAACACTGTAGAAAGTTTTCAGCAAGTTGCAACATTGGAATGCAGAAATAAACACTTTTCCATAAACAAGCTCTAAATCATGTTTGATGCACTCTAGATGTACAATGTTTGCTGTGCTGTCTATTTGAGATTAAATGAACACTGTATACAGTTTTCAGCAAGTTGCAACATTGGAATGCAGAAATAAACACTTTTCAATAAACAAGCTCTAAATCATGTTTGATGCACTCTGGATGTAAAAGAAAATTGTTCTGTTTATTCGAGACGATATAAACACTGAACAGTTTTCAGCAAGTTGCAACATTGAAATGCAGAAATAAACACTTTTCAATAAACAAGCTCTAAATCATGTTTGATGCACTCTAGATGTACAATTTTTGCTATGCTGTCTATTTGAGATGAAATGAACACTGTAGACAGTTTTCAGCAAGTTGCAACATTGAAAATCAGAAAAAAACGCTTTACCATAAACAAGCTCTAAATCATGTTTAATGCACTCTAGATGTACAATGTTTGCTGTGCTGTCTATTTGAGATTAAATGAACACTGTAGACAGTTTTCAGCAAGTTGCAACATTGAAAAGCAGAAAAAAACACTTTACCATAAACAAGCTCTAAATCATGTTTAATGCACTCTAGGTGTACAATTTTTGCTGTGCTGTCTATTTGAGATGAAATGAACACTGTAGACAGTTTTCAGCAAGTTGCAACATTGAAATGCAGAAATAAACACTTTTCAATAAACAAGCTCTAAATCATGTTTGATGCACTCTAGATGTACAATTTTTGCTATGCTGTCTATTTGAGATGAAATGAACACTGTAGACAGTTTTCAGCAAGTTGCAACATTGAAAATCAGAAAAAAACGCTTTACCATAAACAAGCTCTAAATCATGTTTAATGCACTCTAGATGTACAATGTTTGCTGTGCTGTCTATTTGAGATTAAATGAACACTGTAGACAGTTTTCAGCAAGTTGCAACATTGAAAAGCAGAAAAAAACACTTTACCATAAACAAGCTCTAAATCATGTTTAATGCACTCTAGGTGTACAATTTTTGCTGTGCTGTCTATTTGAGATGAAATGAACACTGTAGACAGTTTTCATCAAGTTGCAACATTGAAATGCAGAAATAAACACTTTTCCATAAACAAGCTCTAAATCATGTTTGATGCACTCTAGATGTAAAATCTTTGCTGTGCTGTCTATTTGAGATGAAAAGAACACTGTAGACAGTTTTCATCAAGTTGCAACATTGAAATGCAGCAATACACACTTTTCAATAAACAAGCTCTAAATCATGTTTGATGCACTCTAGATGTACAATGTTTGCTGTGCTGTCTATTTGAGATGAAAGGAACACTGTAGACAGTTTTCAGCAAGTTGCGACATTGAAATGCAGAAATAAACACTTTTCAATAAACAAGCTCTAAATCATGTTTGATACACTCTAGATGTACAATGTTTGCTGTGCTGTCTATTTGAGATGAAATGAATACTGTAGACAGTTTTCAGCAAGTTGCAACATTGGAATGCAGAAATAAACACTTTTTCATAAACAAGCTCTAAATCATGTTTGATACACTCTAGATGTAATATGTTTGCTGTGCTGTCTATTTGAGATGAAATGAACACTGTAGACAGTTTTCAGCAAGTTGCAACATTGGAATGCAGAAATAAACACTTTTCCATAAACAAGCTCTAAATCATGTTTGATGCACTCTGGATGTAAAAAAAAATCTTCTGTTTATTCGAGACGATATAAACACTGAATAGTTTTCATCAAGTTGCAACATTGAAAAGCAGAAAGAAAACACTTTTCCATAAACAAGCTCTAAATCATGTTTGATGCACTCTAGGTGTACACTTTTTGCTGTGCTGTCTATTTGAGATTAAATGAACACTGTAGACAGTTTTCAGCAAATTGCAACATTGAAATGAAGAAATAAACACTTTTCCATAAACAAGCTCTAAATCATGTTTGATGCACTCTAGATGTACAATGTTTGCTGTGCTGTCTATTTGAGATGAAATGAACACTGTAGACAGTTTTCAGCAAATTGCAACATTGAAATGAAGAAATAAACACTTTTCCATAAACAAGCTCTAAATCATGTTTGATGCACTCTAGATGTACAATGTTTGCTGTGCTGTCTATTTGAGATGAAATGAACACTGTAGACAGTTTTCAGCAAGTTGCGACATTGAAATGCAGAAATAAACACTTTTCAATAAACAAGCTCTAAATCATGTTTGATGCACTCTAGATGTCCAATTTTTGCTGTGCTGTCTATTTGAGATTAAATGAACACTGTAGACAGTTTTCAGCAAGTTGCAACATTGGAATGCAGAAATAAACACTTTTCCATAAACAAGCTCTAAATCATGTTTGATGCACTCTGGATGTAAAAAAAAATCTTCTGTTTATTCGAGACGATATAAACACTGAATAGTTTTCATCAAGTTGCAACATTGAAAAGCAGAAAGAAAACACTTTTCCATAAACAAGCTCTAAATCATGTTTGATGCACTCTAGGTGTACACTTTTTGCTGTGCTGTCTATTTGAGATTAAATGAACACTGTAGACAGTTTTCAGCAAATTGCAACATTGAAATGAAGAAATAAACACTTTTCCATAAACAAGCTCTAAATCATGTTTGATGCACTCTAGATGTACAATGTTTGCTGTGCTGTCTATTTGAGATGAAATGAACACTGTAGACAGTTTTCAGCAAATTGCAACATTGAAATGAAGAAATAAACACTTTTCCATAAACAAGCTCTAAATCATGTTTGATGCACTCTAGATGTACAATGTTTGCTGTGCTGTCTATTTGAGATGAAATGAACACTGTAGACAGTTTTCAGCAAGTTGCGACATTGAAATGCAGAAATAAACACTTTTCAATAAACAAGCTCTAAATCATGTTTGATGCACTCTAGATGTCCAATTTTTGCTGTGCTGTCTATTTGAGATTAAATGAACACTGTAGACAGTTTTCAGCAAGTTGCAACATTGGAATGCAGAAATAAACACTTTTCCATAAACAAGCTCTAAATCATGTTTGATGCACTCTGGATGTAAAAGAAATGTTCTGTTTATTCGAGACGATATAAACACTGAACAGTTTTCAGCAAGTTGCAACATTGAAATGCAGAAATAAACCCTTTTCAATAAACAAGCTCTAAATCATGTTTGATACACTCTAGATGTACAATTTTTGCTGTGCTGTCTATTTGAGATGAAATGAACACTGTAGACAGTTTTCATCAAGTTGCAACATTGAAATGCAGAAATAAACACTTTTCAATAAACAAGCTCTAAATCATGTTTGATGCACTCTAGATGTACAATGTTTGCTGTGCTGTCTATTTGAGATGAAATGAACACTGTAGACAGTTTTCAGCAAGTTGCAACATTTGAATGCAGAAATAAACACTTTTCCATAAACAAGCTCTAAATCATGTTTGATGCACTCTAGATGTAAAATCTTTGCTGTGCTGTCTATTTGAGATGAAATGAACACTGTAGACAGTTTTCAGCAAGTTGCGACATTGAAATGCAGAAATAAACACTTTTCAATAAACAAGCTCTAAATCATGTTTGATACACTCTAGATGTACAATGTTTGCTGTGCTGTCTATTTGAGATTAAATGAACACTGTAGAAAGTTTTCAGCAAGTTGCAACATTGGAATGCAGAAATAAACACTTTTCCATAAACAAGCTCTAAATCATGTTTGATGCACTCTAGATGTACAATGTTTGCTGTGCTGTCTATTTGAGATTAAATGAACACTGTATACAGTTTTCAGCAAGTTGCAACATTGGAATGCAGAAATAAACACTTTTCAATAAACAAGCTCTAAATCATGTTTGATGCACTCTGGATGTAAAAGAAATGTTCTGTTTATTCGAGACGATATAAACACTGAACAGTTTTCAGCAAGTTGCAACATTGAAATGCAGAAATAAACCCTTTTCAATAAACAAGCTCTAAATCATGTTTGATACACTCTAGATGTACAATTTTTGCTGTGCTGTCTATTTGAGATGAAATGAACACTGTAGACAGTTTTCATCAAGTTGCAACATTGAAATGCAGAAATAAACACTTTTCAATAAACAAGCTCTAAATCATGTTTGATACACTCTAGATGTACAATGTTTGCCGTGCTGTCTATTTGAGATGAAATGAACACTGTAGACAGTTTTCAGCAAGTTGCAACATTTGAATGCAGAAATAAACACTTTTCCATAAACAAGCTCTAAATCATGTTTGATGCACTCTAGATGTAAAATCTTTGCTGTGCTGTCTATTTGAGATGAAAAGAACACTGTAGACAGTTTTCATCAAGTTGCAACATTGAAATGCAGCAATAAACACTTTTCAATAAACAAGCTCTAAATCATGTTTGATGCACTCTAGATGTACAATGTTTGCTGTGCTGTCTATTTGAGATGAAATGAACACTGTAGACAGTTTTCAGCAAGTTGCGACATTGAAATGCAGAAATAAACACTTTTCAATAAACAAGCTCTAAATCATGTTTGATACACTCTAGATGTACAATGTTTGCTGTGCTGTCTATTTGAGATGAAATGAACACTGTAGAAAGTTTTCAGCAAGTTGCAACATTGGAATGCAGAAATAAACACTTTTCCATAAACAAGCTCTAAATCATGTTTGATGCACTCTAGATGTACAATGTTTGCTGTGCTGTCTATTTGAGATTAAATGAACACTGTATACAGTTTTCAGCAAGTTGCAACATTGGAATGCAGAAATAAACACTTTTCAATAAACAAGCTCTAAATCATGTTTGATGCACTCTGGATGTAAAAGAAATGTTCTGTTTATTCGAGACGATATAAACACTGAACAGTTTTCAGCAAGTTGCAACATTGAAATGCAGAAATAAATCCTTTTCAATAAACAAGCTCTAAATCATGTTTGATACACTCTAGATGTACAATTTTTGCTGTGCTGTCTATTTGAGATGAAATGAACACTGTAGACAGTTTTCATCAAGTTGCAACATTGAAATGCAGAAATAAACACTTTTCAATAAACAAGCTCTAAATCATGTTTGATACACTCTAGATGTACAATGTTTGCCGTGCTGTCTATTTGAGATGAAATGAACACTGTAGACAGTTTTCAGCAAGTTGCAACATTTGAATGCAGAAATAAACACTTTTCCATAAACAAGCTCTAAATCATGTTTGATGCACTCTAGATGTACAATGTTTGCTGTGCTGTCTATTTGAGATGAAATGAACACTGTAGAAAGTTTTCAGCAAGTTGCAACATTGGAATGCAGAAATAAACACTTTTCCATAAACAAGCTCTAAATCATGTTTGATGCACTCTAGATGTACAATGTTTGCTGTGCTGTCTATTTGAGATTAAATGAACACTGTATACAGTTTTCAGCAAGTTGCAACATTGGAATGCAGAAATAAACACTTTTCAATAAACAAGCTCTAAATCATGTTTGATGCACTCTGGATGTACAATGTTTGCTGTGCTGTCTATTTGAGATGAAATGAACACTGTAGAAAGTTTTCAGCAAGTTGCAACATTGGAATGCAGAAATAAACACTTTTCCATAAACAAGCTCTAAATCATGTTTGATGCACTCTAGATGTACAATGTTTGCTGTGCTGTCTATTTGAGATGAAATGAATACTGAAGCAGAAAAAAAACACTTTTCCATAAACAAGCTCTAAATCATGTTTGATACACTCTAGATGTACAATGTTTGCTGTGCTGTCTATTTGAGATGAAATGAATACTGAAGCAGAAAAAAAACACTTTTCAATAAACAAGCTCTAAATCATGTTTGATACACTCTAGATGTACAATGTTTGCTGTGCTGTCTATTTGAGATGAAATGAACACTGTAGAAAGTTTTCAGCAAGTTGCAACATTGGAATGCAGAAATAAACACTTTTCAATAAACAAGCTCTAAATCATGTTTGATGCACTCTGGATGTAAAAGAAATGTTCTGTTTATTCGAGACGATATAAACACTGAACAGTTTTCAGCAAGTTGCAACATTGAAATGCAGAAATAAACCCTTTTCAATAAACAAGCTCTAAATCATGTTTGATACACTCTAGATGTACAATGTTTGCTGTGCTGTCTATTTGAGATGAAATGAACACTGTAGACAGTTTTCAGCAAGTTGCGACATTGAAATGCAGAAATAAACACTTTTCAATAAACAAGCTCTAAATCATGTTTGATACACTCTAGATGTACAATGTTTGCTGTGCTGTCTATTTGAGATGAAATGAACACTGTAGAAAGTTTTCAGCAAGTTGCAACATTGGAATGCAGAAATAAACACTTTTCCATAAACAAGCTCTAAATCATGTTTGATGCACTCTAGATGTACAATGTTTGCTGTGCTGTCTATTTGAGATTAAATGAACACTGTATACAGTTTTCAGCAAGTTGCAACATTGGAATGCAGAAATAAACACTTTTCAATAAACAAGCTCTAAATCATGTTTGATGCACTCTGGATGTAAAAGAAATGTTCTGTTTATTCGAGACGATATAAACACTGAACAGTTTTCAGCAAGTTGCAACATTGAAATGCAGAAATAAATCCTTTTCAATAAACAAGCTCTAAATCATGTTTGATACACTCTAGATGTACAATTTTTGCTGTGCTGTCTATTTGAGATGAAATGAACACTGTAGACAGTTTTCATCAAGTTGCAACATTGAAATGCAGAAATAAACACTTTTCAATAAACAAGCTCTAAATCATGTTTGATACACTCTAGATGTACAATGTTTGCCGTGCTGTCTATTTGAGATGAAATGAACACTGTAGACAGTTTTCAGCAAGTTGCAACATTTGAATGCAGAAATAAACACTTTTCCATAAACAAGCTCTAAATCATGTTTGATGCACTCTAGATGTACAATGTTTGCTGTGCTGTCTATTTGAGATGAAATGAACACTGTAGAAAGTTTTCAGCAAGTTGCAACATTGGAATGCAGAAATAAACACTTTTCCATAAACAAGCTCTAAATCATGTTTGATGCACTCTAGATGTACAATGTTTGCTGTGCTGTCTATTTGAGATTAAATGAACACTGTATACAGTTTTCAGCAAGTTGCAACATTGGAATGCAGAAATAAACACTTTTCAATAAACAAGCTCTAAATCATGTTTGATGCACTCTGGATGTACAATGTTTGCTGTGCTGTCTATTTGAGATGAAATGAACACTGTAGAAAGTTTTCAGCAAGTTGCAACATTGGAATGCAGAAATAAACACTTTTCCATAAACAAGCTCTAAATCATGTTTGATGCACTCTAGATGTACAATGTTTGCTGTGCTGTCTATTTGAGATGAAATGAATACTGAAGCAGAAAAAAAACACTTTTCCATAAACAAGCTCTAAATCATGTTTGATACACTCTAGATGTACAATGTTTGCTGTGCTGTCTATTTGAGATGAAATGAATACTGAAGCAGAAAAAAAACACTTTTCAATAAACAAGCTCTAAATCATGTTTGATACACTCTAGATGTACAATGTTTGCTGTGCTGTCTATTTGAGATGAAATGAACACTGTAGAAAGTTTTCAGCAAGTTGCAACATTGGAATGCAGAAATAAACACTTTTCAATAAACAAGCTCTAAATCATGTTTGATGCACTCTGGATGTAAAAGAAATGTTCTGTTTATTCGAGACGATATAAACACTGAACAGTTTTCAGCAAGTTGCAACATTGAAATGCAGAAATAAACCCTTTTCAATAAACAAGCTCTAAATCATGTTTGATACACTCTAGATGTACAATTTTTGCTGTGCTGTCTATTTGAGATGAAATGAACACTGTAGACAGTTTTCCTCAAGTTGCAACATTGAAATGCAGAAATAAACACTTTTCAATAAACAAGCTCTAAATCATGTTTGATACACTCTAGATGTACAATGTTTGCTGTGCTGTCTATTTGAGATGAAATGAACACTGTAGACAGTTTTCAGCAAGTTGCAACATTGAAATGCAGAAATAAACACTTTTCCATAAACATGCTCTAAATCATGTTTGATGCACTCTAGATGTACAATGTTTGCTGTGCTGTCTATTTGAGATGAAATGAACACTGTAGACAGTTTTCAGCAAGTTGCGACATTGAAATGCAGAAATAAACACTTTTCAATAAACAAGCTCTAAATCATGTTTGATGCACTCTGGATGTAAAAGAAATGTTCTGTTTATTCGAGACGATATAAACACTGAACAGTTTTCAGCAAGTTGCAACATTGAAATGCAGAAATAAATCCTTTTCAATAAACAAGCTCTAAATCATGTTTGATACACTCTAGATGTACAATTTTTGCTGTGCTGTCTATTTGAGATGAAATGAACACTGTAGACAGTTTTCATCAAGTTGCAACATTGAAATGCAGAAATAAACACTTTTCAATAAACAAGCTCTAAATCATGTTTGATACACTCTAGATGTACAATGTTTGCCGTGCTGTCTATTTGAGATGAAATGAACACTGTAGACAGTTTTCAGCAAGTTGCAACATTTGAATGCAGAAATAAACACTTTTCCATAAACAAGCTCTAAATCATGTTTGATGCACTCTAGATGTACAATGTTTGCTGTGCTGTCTATTTGAGATGAAATGAACACTGTAGAAAGTTTTCAGCAAGTTGCAACATTGGAATGCAGAAATAAACACTTTTCCATAAACAAGCTCTAAATCATGTTTGATGCACTCTAGATGTACAATGTTTGCTGTGCTGTCTATTTGAGATTAAATGAACACTGTATACAGTTTTCAGCAAGTTGCAACATTGGAATGCAGAAATAAACACTTTTCAATAAACAAGCTCTAAATCATGTTTGATGCACTCTGGATGTACAATGTTTGCTGTGCTGTCTATTTGAGATGAAATGAACACTGTAGAAAGTTTTCAGCAAGTTGCAACATTGGAATGCAGAAATAAACACTTTTCCATAAACAAGCTCTAAATCATGTTTGATGCACTCTAGATGTACAATGTTTGCTGTGCTGTCTATTTGAGATGAAATGAATACTGAAGCAGAAAAAAAACACTTTTCCATAAACAAGCTCTAAATCATGTTTGATACACTCTAGATGTACAATGTTTGCTGTGCTGTCTATTTGAGATGAAATGAATACTGAAGCAGAAAAAAAACACTTTTCAATAAACAAGCTCTAAATCATGTTTGATACACTCTAGATGTACAATGTTTGCTGTGCTGTCTATTTGAGATGAAATGAACACTGTAGAAAGTTTTCAGCAAGTTGCAACATTGGAATGCAGAAATAAACACTTTTCAATAAACAAGCTCTAAATCATGTTTGATGCACTCTGGATGTAAAAGAAATGTTCTGTTTATTCGAGACGATATAAACACTGAACAGTTTTCAGCAAGTTGCAACATTGAAATGCAGAAATAAACCCTTTTCAATAAACAAGCTCTAAATCATGTTTGATACACTCTAGATGTACAATGTTTGCTGTGCTGTCTATTTGAGATGAAATGAACACTGTAGACAGTTTTCAGCAAGTTGCGACATTGAAATGCAGAAATAAACACTTTTCAATAAACAAGCTCTAAATCATGTTTGATACACTCTAGATGTACAATGTTTGCTGTGCTGTCTATTTGAGATGAAATGAACACTGTAGAAAGTTTTCAGCAAGTTGCAACATTGGAATGCAGAAATAAACACTTTTCCATAAACAAGCTCTAAATCATGTTTGATACACTCTAGATGTACAATGTTTGCTGTGCTGTCTATTTGAGATGAAATTAACACTGTAGACAGTTTTCAGCAAGTTGCAACTTTGAAATGCAGAAATAAACACTTTTCCATAAACAAGCTCTAAATCATGTTTGATGCACTCTGGATGTAAAAAATAAAATGTTCTGTTTATTCGAGACGATATAAACACTGAACAGTTTTCAGCAAGTTGCGACATTGAAATGCAGAAATAAACACTTTTCAATAAACAAGCTCTAAATCATGTTTGATACACTCTAGATGTACAATGTTTGCTGTGCTGTCTATTTGAGATGAAATGAACACTGTAGAAAGTTTTCAGCAAGTTGCAACATTGAAAAGCAGAAAAAAACACTTTTCCATAAACAAGCTCTAAATCATGTTTGATGCACTCTAGGTGTACACTTTTTGCTGTGCTGTCTATTTGAGATGAAATGAACACTGTAGACAGTTTTCAGCAAGTTGCAACATTGAAATGCAGAAATAAACACTTTTCCATAAACCAGCTCTAAATCATGTTTGCTGCACTCTAGATGTATAATTTTTGCTGTGATGTCTATTTGAGATGAAATGAACACTGCAGACAGTTTTCAGCAAGTTGCAACATTGGAATGCAGAAATAAACACTTTTCCATAAACAAGCTCTAAATCATGTTTGATGCACTCTAGATGTACAATGTTTGCTGTGCTGTCTATTTGAGATTAAATGAACACTGTATACAGTTTTCAGCAAGTTGCAACATTGGAATGCAGAAATAAACACTTTTCAATAAACAAGCTCTAAATCATGTTTGATGCACTCTGGATGTAAAAGAAATGTTCTGTTTATTCGAGACGATATAAACACTGAACAGTTTTCAGCAAGTTGCAACATTGAAATGCAGAAATAAACCCTTTTCAATAAACAAGCTCTAAATCATGTTTGATACACTCTAGATGTACAATTTTTGCTGTGCTGTCTATTTGAGATGAAATGAACACTGTAGACAGTTTTCCTCAAGTTGCAACATTGAAATGCAGAAATAAACACTTTTCAATAAACAAGCTCTAAATCATGTTTGATACACTCTAGATGTACAATGTTTGCTGTGCTGTCTATTTGAGATGAAATGAACACTGTAGACAGTTTTCAGCAAGTTGCAACATTGAAATGCAGAAATAAACACTTTTCCATAAACATGCTCTAAATCATGTTTGATGCACTCTAGATGTACAATGTTTGCTGTGCTGTCTATTTGAGATGAAATGAACACTGTAGACAGTTTTCAGCAAGTTGCGACATTGAAATGCAGAAATAAACACTTTTCAATAAACAAGCTCTAAATCATGTTTGATACACTCTAGATGTACAATGTTTGCTGTGCTGTCTATTTGAGATGAAATGAACACTGTAGAAAGTTTTCAGCAAGTTGCAACATTGGAATGCAGAAATAAACACTTTTCCATAAACAAGCTCTAAATCATGTTTGATACACTCTAGATGTACAATGTTTGCTGTGCTGTCTATTTGAGATGAAATTAACACTGTAGACAGTTTTCAGCAAGTTGCAACTTTGAAATGCAGAAATAAACACTTTTCCATAAACAAGCTCTAAATCATGTTTGATGCACTCTGGATGTAAAAAAAAAAAATGTTCTGTTTATTCGAGACGATATAAACACTGAACAGTTTTCAGCAAGTTGCGACATTGAAATGCAGAAATAAACACTTTTCAATAAACAAGCTCTAAATCATGTTTGATACACTCTAGATGTACAATGTTTGCTGTGCTGTCTATTTGAGATGAAATGAACACTGTAGAAAGTTTTCAGCAAGTTGCAACATTGAAAAGCAGAAAAAAACACTTTTCCATAAACAAGCTCTAAATCATGTTTGATGCACTCTAGGTGTACACTTTTTGCTGTGCTGTCTATTTGAGATGAAATGAACACTGTAGACAGTTTTCAGCAAGTTGCAACATTGAAATGCAGAAATAAACACTTTTCCATAAACCAGGTCTAAATCATGTTTGCTGCACTCTAGATGTATAATTTTTGCTGTGCTGTCTATTTGAGATTAAATGAACACTGTATACAGTTTTCAGCAAGTTGCAACATTGGAATGCAGAAATAAACACTTTTCAATAAACAAGCTCTAAATCATGTTTGATGCACTCTGGATGTAAAAGAAATGTTCTGTTTATTCGAGACGATATAAACACTGAACAGTTTTCAGCAAGTTGCAACATTGAAATGCAGAAATAAACCCTTTTCAATAAACAAGCTCTAAATCATGTTTGATACACTCTAGATGTACAATTTTTGCTGTGCTGTCTATTTGAGATGAAATGAACACTGTAGACAGTTTTCATCAAGTTGCAACATTGAAATGCAGAAATAAACACTTTTCAATAAACAAGCTCTAAATCATGTTTGATACACTCTAGATGTACAATGTTTGCCGTGCTGTCTATTTGAGATGAAATGAACACTGTAGACAGTTTTCAGCAAGTTGCAACATTTGAATGCAGAAATAAACACTTTTCCATAAACAAGCTCTAAATCATGTTTGATGCACTCTAGATGTAAAATCTTTGCTGTGCTGTCTATTTGAGATGAAAAGAACACTGTAGACAGTTTTCATCAAGTTGCAACATTGAAATGCAGCAATAAACACTTTTCAATAAACAAGCTCTAAATCATGTTTGATGCACTCTAGATGTACAATGTTTGCTGTGCTGTCTATTTGAGATGAAATGAACACTGTAGACAGTTTTCAGCAAGTTGCGACATTGAAATGCAGAAATAAACACTTTTCCATAAACAAGCTCTAAATCATGTTTGATACACTCTAGATGTACAATGTTTGCTGTGCTGTCTATTTGAGATGAAATGAATACTGAAGCAGAAAAAAAACACTTTTCCATAAACAAGCTCTAAATCATGTTTGATACACTCTAGATGTACAATGTTTGCTGTGCTGTCTATTTGAGATGAAATGAATACTGAAGCAGAAAAAAAACACTTTTCAATAAACAAGCTCTAAATCATGTTTGATACACTCTAGATGTACAATGTTTGCTGTGCTGTCTATTTGAGATGAAATGAACACTGTAGAAAGTTTTCAGAAAGTTGCAACATTGGAATGCAGAAATAAACACTTTTCAATAAACAAGCTCTAAATCATGTTTGATGCACTCTGGATGTAAAATAAATGTTCTGTTTATTCGAGACGATATAAACACTGAACAGTTTTCAGCAAGTTGCAACATTGAAATGCAGAAATAAACCCTTTTCAATAAACAAGCTCTAAATCATGTTTGATACACTCTAGATGTACAATTTTTTGCTGTGCTGTCTATTTGAGATGAAATGAACACTGTAGACAGTTTTCCTCAAGTTGCAACATTGAAATGCAGAAATAAACACTTTTCAATAAACAAGCTCTAAATCATGTTTGATACACTCTAGATGTACAATGTTTGCTGTGCTGTCTATTTGAGATGAAATGAACACTGTAGACAGTTTTCAGCAAGTTGCAACATTGAAATGCAGAAATAAACACTTTTCCATAAACATGCTCTAAATCATGTTTGATGCACTCTAGATGTACAATGTTTGCTGTGCTGTCTATTTGAGATGAAATGAACACTGTAGACAGTTTTCAGCAAGTTGCGACATTGAAATGCAGAAATAAACACTTTTCAATAAACAAGCTCTAAATCATGTTTGATACACTCTAGATGTACAATGTTTGCTGTGCTGTCTATTTGAGATGAAATGAACACTGTAGACAGTTTTCAGCAAGTTGCAACATTGAAATGCAGAAATAAACACTTTTCCATAAACATGCTCTAAATCATGTTTGATGCACTCTAGATGTACAATGTTTGCTGTGCTGTCTATTTGAGATGAAATGAACACTGTAGAAAGTTTTCAGAAAGTTGCAACATTGGAATGCAGAAATAAACACTTTTCAATAAACAAGCTCTAAATCATGTTTGATGCACTCTGGATGTAAAATAAATGTTCTGTTTATTCGAGACGATATAAACACTGAACAGTTTTCAGCAAGTTGCAACATTGAAATGCAGAAATAAACCCTTTTCAATAAACAAGCTCTAAATCATGTTTGATACACTCTAGATGTACAATTTTTGCTGTGCTGTCTATTTGAGATGAAATGAACACTGTAGACAGTTTTCCTCAAGTTGCAACATTGAAATGCAGAAATAAACACTTTTCAATAAACAAGCTCTAAATCATGTTTGATACACTCTAGGTGTACAATGTTTGCTGTGCTGTCTATTTGAGATGAAATGAACACTGTAGACAGTTTTCAGCAAGTTGCAACATTGAAATGCAGAAATAAACACTTTTCCATAAACATGCTCTAAATCATGTTTGATGCACTCTAGATGTACAATGTTTGCTGTGCTGTCTATTTGAGATGAAATGAACACTGTAGACAGTTTTCAGCAAGTTGCGACATTGAAATGCAGAAATAAACACTTTTCAATAAACAAGCTCTAAATCATGTTTGATACACTCTAGATGTACAATGTTTGCTGTGCTGTCTATTTGAGATGAAATGAACACTGTAGAAAGTTTTCAGCAAGTTGCAACATTGGAATGCAGAAATAAACACTTTTCCATAAACAAGCTCTAAATCATGTTTGATACACTCTAGATGTACAATGTTTGCTGTGCTGTCTATTTGAGATGAAATTAACACTGTAGACAGTTTTCAGCAAGTTGCAACTTTGAAATGCAGAAATAAACACTTTTCCATAAACAAGCTCTAAATCATGTTTGATGCACTCTGGATGTAAAAAAAAAAATGTTCTGTTTATTCGAGACGATATAAACACTGAACAGTTTTCAGCAAGTTGCGACATTGAAATGCAGAAATAAACACTTTTCAATAAACAAGCTCTAAATCATGTTTGATACACTCTAGATGTACAATGTTTGCTGTGCTGTCTATTTGAGATGAAATGAACACTGTAGAAAGTTTTCAGCAAGTTGCAACATTGAAAAGCAGAAAAAAACACTTTTCCATAAACAAGCTCTAAATCATGTTTGATGCACTCTAGGTGTACACTTTTTGCTGTGCTGTCTATTTGAGATGAAATGAACACTGTAGACAGTTTTCAGCAAGTTGCAACATTGAAATGCAGAAATAAACACTTTTCCATAAACCAGCTCTAAATCATGTTTGCTGCACTCTAGATGTATAATTTTTGCTGTGATGTCTATTTGAGATGAAATGAACACTGCAGACAGTTTTCAGCAAGTTGCAACATTGGAATGCAGAAATAAACACTTTTCCATAAACAAGCTCTAAATCATGTTTGATACACTCTAGATGTACAATGTTTGCTGTGCTGTCTATTTGAGATGAAATTAACACTGTAGAAAGTTTTCAGCAAGTTGCAACATTGGAATGCAGAAATAAACACTTTTCCATAAACAAGCTCTAAATCATGTTTGATACACTCTAGATGTACAATGTTTGCTGTGCTGTCTATTTGAGATGAAATTAACACTGTAGACAGTTTTCAGCAAGTTGCAACTTTGAAATGCAGAAATAAACACTTTTCCATAAACAAGCTCTAAATCATGTTTGATGCACTCTGGATGTAAAAAAAAAAAATGTTCTGTTTATTCGAGACAATATAAACACTGAACAGTTTTCAGCAAGTTGCGACATTGAAATGCAGAAATAAACACTTTTCAATAAACAAGCTCTAAATCATGTTTGATACACTCTAGATGTACAATGTTTGCTGTGCTGTCTATTTGACATGAAATGAACACTGTAGAAAGTTTTCAGCAAGTTGCAACATTGGAATGCAGAAATAAACACTTTTCCATAAACAAGCTCTAAATCATGTTTGATACACTCTAGATGTACAATGTTTGCTGTGCTGTCTATTTGAGATGAAATTAACACTGTAGACAGTTTTCAGCAAGTTGCAACTTTGAAATGCAGAAATAAACACTTTTCCATAAACAAGCTCTAAATCATGTTTGATGCACTCTGGATGTAAAAAAAAAAAAATTCTGTTTATTCGAGACGATATAAACACTGAACAGTTTTCAGCAAGTTGCGACATTGAAATGCAGAAATAAACACTTTTCAATAAACAAGCTCTAAATCATGTTTGATACACTCTAGATGTACAATGTTTGCTGTGCTGTCTATTTGAGATGAAATGAACACTGTAGAAAGTTTTCAGCAAGTTGCAACATTGAAAAGCAGAAAAAAACACTTTTCCATAAACAAGCTCTAAATCATGTTTGCTGCACTCTAGATGTATAATTTTTGCTGTGATGTCTATTTGAGATGAAATGAACACTGCAGACAGTTTTCAGCAAGTTGCAACATTGGAATGCAGAAATAAACACTTTTCCATAAACAAGCTCTAAATCATGTTTGATGCACTCTAGATGTACAATGTTTGCTGTGCTGTCTATTTGAGATTAAATGAACACTGTATACAGTTTTCAGCAAGTTGCAACATTGGAATGCAGAAATAAACACTTTTCAATAAACAAGCTCTAAATCATGTTTGATGCACTCTGGATGTAAAAGAAATGTTCTGTTTATTCGAGACGATATAAACACTGAACAGTTTTCAGCAAGTTGCAACATTGAAATGCAGAAATAAACCCTTTTCAATAAACAAGCTCTAAATCATGTTTGATACACTCTAGATGTACAATTTTTGCTGTGCTGTCTATTTGAGATGAAATGAACACTGTAGACAGTTTTCATCAAGTTGCAACATTGAAATGCAGAAATAAACACTTTTCAATAAACAAGCTCTAAATCATGTTTGATACACTCTAGATGTACAATGTTTGCCGTGCTGTCTATTTGAGATGAAATGAACACTGTAGACAGTTTTCAGCAAGTTGCAACATTTGAATGCAGAAATAAACACTTTTCCATAAACAAGCTCTAAATCATGTTTGATGCACTCTAGATGTAAAATCTTTGCTGTGCTGTCTATTTGAGATGAAAAGAACACTGTAGACAGTTTTCATCAAGTTGCAACATTGAAATGCAGCAATAAACACTTTTCAATAAACAAGCTCTAAATCATGTTTGATGCACTCTAGATGTACAATGTTTGCTGTGCTGTCTATTTGAGATGAAATGAACACTGTAGACAGTTTTCAGCAAGTTGCGACATTGAAATGCAGAAATAAACACTTTTCCATAAACAAGCTCTAAATCATGTTTGATACACTCTAGATGTACAATGTTTGCTGTGCTGTCTATTTGAGATGAAATGAATACTGAAGCAGAAAAAAAACACTTTTCCATAAACAAGCTCTAAATCATGTTTGATACACTCTAGATGTACAATGTTTGCTGTGCTGTCTATTTGAGATGAAATGAATACTGAAGCAGAAAAAAAACACTTTTCAATAAACAAGCTCTAAATCATGTTTGATACACTCTAGATGTACAATGTTTGCTGTGCTGTCTATTTGAGATGAAATGAACACTGTAGAAAGTTTTCAGCAAGTTGCAACATTGGAATGCAGAAATAAACACTTTTCAATAAACAAGCTCTAAATCATGTTTGATGCACTCTGGATGTAAAATAAATGTTCTGTTTATTCGAGACGATATAAACACTGAACAGTTTTCACCAAGTTGCAACATTGAAATGCAGAAATAAACCCTTTTCAATAAACAAGCTCTAAATCATGTTTGATACACTCTAGATGTACAATTTTTGCTGTGCTGTCTATTTGAGATGAAATGAACACTGTAGACAGTTTTCCTCAAGTTGCAACATTGAAATGCAGAAATAAACACTTTTCAATAAACAAGCTCTAAATCATGTTTGATACACTCTAGATGTACAATGTTTGCTGTGCTGTCTATTTGAGATGAAATGAACACTGTAGACAGTTTTCAGCAAGTTGCAACATTGAAATGCAGAAATAAACACTTTTCCATAAACATGCTCTAAATCATGTTTGATGCACTCTAGATGTACAATGTTTGCTGTGCTGTCTATTTGAGATGAAATGAACACTGTAGACAGTTTTCAGCAAGTTGCGACATTGAAATGCAGAAATAAACACTTTTCAATAAACAAGCTCTAAATCATGTTTGATACACTCTAGATGTACAATGTTTGCTGTGCTGTCTATTTGAGATGAAATGAACACTGTAGAAAGTTTTCAGCAAGTTGCAACATTGGAATGCAGAAATAAACACTTTTCCATAAACAAGCTCTAAATCATGTTTGATACACTCTAGATGTACAATGTTTGCTGTGCTGTCTATTTGAGATGAAATTAACACTGTAGACAGTTTTCAGCAAGTTGCAACTTTGAAATGCAGAAATAAACACTTTTCCATAAACAAGCTCTAAATCATGTTTGATGCACTCTGGATGTAAAAAAAAAAAATGTTCTGTTTATTCGAGACGATATAAACACTGAACAGTTTTCAGCAAGTTGCGACATTGAAATGCAGAAATAAACACTTTTCAATAAACAAGCTCTAAATCATGTTTGATACACTCTAGATGTACAATGTTTGCTGTGCTGTCTATTTGAGATGAAATGAACACTGTAGAAAGTTTTCAGCAAGTTGCAACATTGAAAAGCAGAAAAAAACACTTTTCCATAAACAAGCTCTAAATCATGTTTGATGCACTCTAGGTGTACACTTTTTGCTGTGCTGTCTATTTGAGATGAAATGAACACTGTAGACAGTTTTCAGCAAGTTGCAACATTGAAATGCAGAAATAAACACTTTTCCATAAACCAGCTCTAAATCATGTTTGCTGCACTCTAGAAGAATAATTTTTGCTGTGATGTCTATTTGAGATGAAATGAACACTGCAGACAGTTTTCAGCAAGTTGCAACATTGGAATGCAGAAATAAACACTTTTCCATAAACAAGCTCTAAATCATGTTTGATACACTCTAGATGTACAATGTTTGCTGTGCTGTCTATTTGAGATGAAATTAACACTGTAGACAGTTTTCAGCAAGTTGCAACTTTGAAATGCAGAAATAAACACTTTTCCATAAACAAGCTCTAAATCATGTTTGATGCTCTCTGGATGTAAAAAAATGTTCTGTTTATTCGAGACGATATAAACACTGAACAGTTTTCAGCAAGTTGCGACATTGAAATGCAGAAATAAACACTTTTCAATAAACAAGCTCCAAATCATGTTTGATACACTCTAGATGTACAATGTTTGCTGTGCTGTCTATTTGAGATGAAATGAACACTGTAGAAAGTTTTCAGCAAGTTGCAACATTGAAAAGCAGAAAAAAACACTTTTCCATAAACAAGCTCTAAATCATGTTTGATGCACTCTAGATGTACAATGTTTGCTGTGCTGTCTATTTGAGATGAAATGAACACTGTAGACAGTTTTCAGCAAGTTGCAACATTGAAATGCAGAAATAAACACTTTTCCATAAACCAGCTCTAAATCATGTTTGCTGCACTCTAGATGTATAATTTTTGCTGTGCTGTCTATTTGAGATGAAATGAACACTGCAGACAGTTTTCAGCAAGTTGCAACATTGGAATGCAGAAATAAACACTTTTCCATAAACAAGCTCTAAATCATGTTTGATACACTCTAGATGTACAATGTTTGCTGTGCTGTCTATTTGAGATGAAATGAATACTGAAGCAGAAAAAAAACACTTTTCAATAAACAAGCTCTAAATCATGTTTGATACACTCTAGATGTACAATGTTTGCTGTGCTGTCTATTTGAGATGAAATGAACACTGTAGAAAGTTTTCAGCAAGTTGCAACATTGGAATGCAGAAATAAACACTTTTCAATAAACAAGCTCTAAATCATGTTTGATGCACTCTGGATGTAAAAGAAATGTTCTGTTTATTCGAGACGATATAAACACTGAACAGTTTTCAGCAAGTTGCAACATTGAAATGCAGAAATAAACCCTTTTCAATAAACAAGCTCTAAATCATGTTTGATACACTCTAGATGTACAATTTTTGCTGTGCTGTCTATTTGAGATGAAATGAACACTGTAGACAGTTTTCCTCAAGTTGCAACATTGAAATGCAGAAATAAACACTTTTCAATAAACAAGCTCTAAATCATGTTTGATACACTCTAGATGTACAATGTTTGCTGTGCTGTCTATTTGAGATGAAATGAACACTGTAGACAGTTTTCAGCAAGTTGCAACATTGAAATGCAGAAATAAACACTTTTCCATAAACATGCTCTAAATCATGTTTGATGCACTCTAGATGTACAATGTTTGCTGTGCTGTCTATTTGAGATGAAATGAACACTGTAGACAGTTTTCAGCAAGTTGCGACATTGAAATGCAGAAATAAACACTTTTCAATAAACAAGCTCTAAATCATGTTTGATACACTCTAGATGTACAATGTTTGCTGTGCTGTCTATTTGAGATGAAATGAACACTGTAGAAAGTTTTCAGCAAGTTGCAACATTGGAATGCAGAAATAAACACTTTTCCATAAACAAGCTCTAAATCATGTTTGATACACTCTAGATGTACAATGTTTGCTGTGCTGTCTATTTGAGATGAAATTAACACTGTAGACAGTTTTCAGCAAGTTGCAACTTTGAAATGCAGAAATAAACACTTTTCCATAAACAAGCTCTAAATCATGTTTGATGCACTCTGGATGTAAAAAAAAAAAATGTTCTGTTTATTCGAGACGATATAAACACTGAACAGTTTTCAGCAAGTTGCGACATTGAAATGCAGAAATAAACACTTTTCAATAAACAAGCTCTAAATCATGTTTGATACACTCTAGATGTACAATGTTTGCTGTGCTGTCTATTTGAGATGAAATGAACACTGTAGAAAGTTTTCAGCAAGTTGCAACATTGAAAAGCAGAAAAAAACACTTTTCCATAAACAAGCTCTAAATCATGTTTGATGCACTCTAGGTGTACACTTTTTGCTGTGCTGTCTATTTGAGATGAAATGAACACTGTAGACAGTTTTCAGCAAGTTGCAACATTGAAATGCAGAAATAAACACTTTTCCATAAACCAGCTCTAAATCATGTTTGCTGCACTCTAGATGTATAATTTTTGCTGTGATGTCTATTTGAGATGAAATGAACACTGCAGACAGTTTTCAGCAAGTTGCAACATTGGAATGCAGAAATAAACACTTTTCCATAAACAAGCTCTAAATCATGTTTGATGCACTCTAGATGTACAATGTTTGCTGTGCTGTCTATTTGAGATTAAATGAACACTGTATACAGTTTTCAGCAAGTTGCAACATTGGAATGCAGAAATAAACACTTTTCAATAAACAAGCTCTAAATCATGTTTGATGCACTCTGGATGTAAAATAAATGTTCTGTTTATTCGAGACGATATAAACACTGAACAGTTTTCAGCAAGTTGCAACATTGAAATGCAGAAATAAACCCTTTTCAATAAACAAGCTCTAAATCATGTTTGATACACTCTAGATGTACAATTTTTGCTGTGCTGTCTATTTGAGATGAAATGAACACTGTAGACAGTTTTCCTCAAGTTGCAACATTGAAATGCAGAAATAAACACTTTTCAATAAACAAGCTCTAAATCATGTTTGATACACTCTAGATGTACAATGTTTGCTGTGCTGTCTATTTGAGATGAAATGAACACTGTAGACAGTTTTCAGCAAGTTGCAACATTGAAATGCAGAAATAAACACTTTTCCATAAACATGCTCTAAATCATGTTTGATGCACTCTAGATGTACAATGTTTGCTGTGCTGTCTATTTGAGATGAAATGAACACTGTAGACAGTTTTCAGCAAGTTGCGACATTGAAATGCAGAAATAAACACTTTTCAATAAACAAGCTCTAAATCATGTTTGATACACTCTAGATGTACAATGTTTGCTGTGCTGTCTATTTGAGATGAAATGAACACTGTAGAAAGTTTTCAGCAAGTTGCAACATTGGAATGCAGAAATAAACACTTTTCCATAAACAAGCTCTAAATCATGTTTGATACACTCTAGATGTACAATGTTTGCTGTGCTGTCTATTTGAGATGAAATTAACACTGTAGACAGTTTTCAGCAAGTTGCAACTTTGAAATGCAGAAATAAACACTTTTCCATAAACAAGCTCTAAATCATGTTTGATGCACTCTGGATGTAAAAAAAAAAAATGTTCTGTTTATTCGAGACGATATAAACACTGAACAGTTTTCAGCAAGTTGCGACATTGAAATGCAGAAATAAACACTTTTCAATAAACAAGCTCTAAATCATGTTTGATACACTCTAGATGTACAATGTTTGCTGTGCTGTCTATTTGAGATGAAATGAACACTGTAGAAAGTTTTCAGCAAGTTGCAACATTGAAAAGCAGAAAAAAACACTTTTCCATAAACAAGCTCTAAATCATGTTTGATGCACTCTAGGTGTACACTTTTTGCTGTGCTGTCTATTTGAGATGAAATGAACACTGTAGACAGTTTTCAGCAAGTTGCAACATTGAAATGCAGAAATAAACACTTTTCCATAAACCAGGTCTAAATCATGTTTGCTGCACTCTAGATGTATAATTTTTGCTGTGATGTCTATTTGAGATGAAATGAACACTGCAGACAGTTTTCAGCAAGTTGCAACATTGGAATGCAGAAATAAACACTTTTCCATAAACAAGCTCTAAATCATGTTTGATGCACTCTAGATGTACAATGTTTGCTGTGCTGTCTATTTGAGATTAAATGAACACTGTATACAGTTTTCAGCAAGTTGCAACATTGGAATGCAGAAATAAACACTTTTCAATAAACAAGCTCTAAATCATGTTTGATGCACTCTGGATGTAAAAGAAATGTTCTGTTTATTCGAGACGATATAAACACTGAACAGTTTTCAGCAAGTTGCAACATTGAAATGCAGAAATAAACCCTTTTCAATAAACAAGCTCTAAATCATGTTTGATACACTCTAGATGTACAATTTTTGCTGTGCTGTCTATTTGAGATGAATGAACACTGTAGACAGTTTCATCAAGTTGCAACATTGAAATGCAGAAATAAACACTTTTCAATAAACAAGCTCTAAATCATGTTTGATACACTCTAGATGTACAATGTTTGCCGTGCTGTCTATTTGAGATGAAATGAACACTGTAGACAGTTTTCAGCAAGTTGCAACATTTGAATGCAGAAATAAACACTTTTCCATAAACAAGCTCTAAATCATGTTTGATGCACTCTAGATGTAAAATCTTTGCTGTGCTGTCTATTTGAGATGAAAAGAACACTGTAGACAGTTTTCATCAAGTTGCAACATTGAAATGCAGCAATAAACACTTTTCAATAAACAAGCTCTAAATCATGTTTGATGCACTCTAGATGTACAATGTTTGCTGTGCTGTCTATTTGAGATGAAATGAACACTGTAGACAGTTTTCAGCAAGTTGCGACATTGAAATGCAGAAATAAAACACTTTCCATAAACAAGCTCTAAATCATGTTTGATACACTCTAGATGTACAATGTTTGCTGTGCTGTCTATTTGAGATGAAATGAATACTGAAGCAGAAAAAAAACACTTTTCCATAAACAAGCTCTAAATCATGTTTGATACACTCTAGATGTACAATGTTTGCTGTGCTGTCTATTTGAGATGAATGAATACTGAAGCAGAAAAAAAACACTTTTCAATAAACAAGCTCTAAATCATGTTTGATACACTCTAGATGTACAATGTTTGCTGTGCTGTCTATTTGAGATGAAATGAACACTGTAGAAAGTTTTCAGAAAGTTGCAACATTGGAATGCAGAAATAAACACTTTTCAATAACAAGCTCTAAATCATGTTTGATGCACTCTGGATGTAAAATAAATGTTCTGTTTATTCGAGACGATATAAACACTGAACAGTTTTCAGCAAGTTGCAACATTGAAATGCAGAAATAAACCCTTTTCAATAAACAAGCTCTAAATCATGTTTGATACACTCTAGATGTACAATTTTTGCTGTGCTGTCTATTGAGATGAAATGAACACTGTAGACAGTTTTCCTCAAGTTGCAACATTGAAATGCAGAAATAAACACTTTTCAATAAACAAGCTCTAAATCATGTTTGATACACTCTAGATGTACAATGTTTGCTGTGCTGTCTATTTGAGATGAAATGAACACTGTAGACAGTTTTCAGCAAGTTGCAACATTGAAATGCAGAAATAAACACTTTTCCATAAACATGCTCTAAATCATGTTTGATGCACTCTAGATGTACAATGTTTGCTGTGCTGTCTATTTGAGATGAAATGAACACTGTAGACAGTTTTCAGCAAGTTGCGACATTGAAATGCAGAAATAAACACTTTTCAATAAACAAGCTCTAAATCATGTTTGATACACTCTAGATGTACAATGTTTGCTGTGCTGTCTATTTGAGATGAAATGAACACTGTAGAAAGTTTTCAGCAAGTTGCAACATTGGAATGCAGAAATAAACACTTTTCCATAAACAAGCTCTAAATCATGTTTGATACACTCTAGATGTACAATGTTTGCTGTGCTGTCTATTTGAGATGAAATTAACACTGTAGACAGTTTTCAGCAAGTTGCAACTTTGAAATGCAGAAATAAACACTTTTCCATAAACAAGCTCTAAATCATGTTTGATGCACTCTGGATGTAAAAAAAAAAATGTTCTGTTTATTCGAGACGATATAAACACTGAACAGTTTTCAGCAAGTTGCGACATTGAAATGCAGAAATAAACACTTTTCAATAAACAAGCTCTAAATCATGTTTGATACACTCTAGATGTACAATGTTTGCTGTGCTGTCTATTTGGAGTGAAATGAACACTGTAGAAAGTTTTCAGCAAGTTGCAACATTGAAAAGCAGAAAAAAACACTTTTCCATAAACAAGCTCTAAATCATGTTTGATGCACTCTAGGTGTACACTTTTTGCTGTGCTGTCTATTTGAGATGAAATGAACACTGTAGACAGTTTTCAGCAAGTTGCAACATTGAAATGCAGAAATAAACACTTTTCCATAAACCAGCTCTAAATCATGTTTGCTGCACTCTAGATGTATAATTTTTGCTGTGATGTCTATTTGAGATGAAATGAAACACTGCAGACAGTTTCAGCAAGTTGCAACATTGGAATGCAGAAATAAACACTTTTCCATAAACAAGCTCTAAATCATGTTTTGATACACTCTAGATGTACAATGTTTGCTGTGCTGTCTATTGAGATGAAATTAACACTGTAGAAAGTTTTCAGCAAGTTGCAACATTGGAATGCAGAAATAAACACTTTTCCATAAACAAGCTCTAAATCATGGTTGATACACTCTAGATGTACAATGTTTGCTGTGCTGGTCTATTTGAGATGAAATTAACACTGTAGACAGTTTTCAGCAAGTTGCAACTTTGAAATGCAGAAATAAACACTTTTCCATAAACAAGCTCTAAATCATGTTTGATGCACTCTGGATGTAAAAAAAAAATGTTCTGTTTATTTCGAGACGATATAAACACTGAACAGTTTTCAGCAAGTTGCGACATTGAAATGCAGAAATAAACCTTTTCAATAAACAACAGCTCTAAATCATGTTTGATACACTCTAGATGTACAATGTTTGCTGTGCTGTCTATTTGATGCACTCTAGATGTA